>NC_041396.2:148915216-149127716 GCF_900747795.2 Erpetoichthys calabaricus
GATAAAACCATTATAACAGGCAATACCATACCCCCCTATTAGCACACAGATGTCCATTTTTAGCCCTTGGCACTCCTTAGGGAATCCATTTTTTTGCAATTTACCAGAAACTTTGTCCACCCCTGCTGCATAAGATATAAAACAAATAAATGAATAAAGCACCAAATGTAGGAGAAAAACTAACCTCTAGCTCACTCTTTGATTTGCTAGATTCTGTTCTTTTTGGGCTAAGTCCTGGTGTCTGCTCTCTGCATGCAATTTAGCAATAAGATTTTAATTCTGCAATCCACCCTTATTTCCTGTAGAATTTTTATTATCCTTGTGAAAGCTTTACTCATTAAAAGCTTTCTTAAAGACTACAGAGCATGCACAGACAACTCCTCATTACACTCTTGTCATCTCCCACATGAAATCCCAATTACAGCTGCAGCTCCCAATACACACCTTTTCCTGAATCCAAATTGCACTCTACAGATGAAACAGTATGTTTTTCCTCTCTAACCTTCACAGATGCACTTTGAATATTATTTTTAATTTGTGGGAGAATCATCTACCTGATGATTCTGTGAATTGCATATTTCATTACACTTGGTTTCATTTCAAGTTTTCAGACATACCTCACATATATTCATATATTTTCATGCAGAGTCTGCCTTATCAGTGCCTTACTATTTTCTCTACCAGTACCTCAATGAATGCTGATGGGATTCTGTGAACTTCCTTTACCTTACATCACTTTGATTCTTTTAATGTCACAACCATCATTGCTTTTTGTATGCCAATCAGTTACAACTGTTTCCTCCTTTTCTGATTCACAGTTATCTATTCTAGGCTTGCCTATCTGTTTCTTGAACAGTTTCCACCTATTTCCATTTAATGTCTTCTTGGCATTTTAGTACACCTTTACCTTTACCCTTTATAGTATTTGAGCTTGTGCTAGTTCATATAATTTCTTTATGTAAAATGATTGCATACAACCTCTATTTGAACTATTTCACTCCAACCTGAGAGTAACATCTTGAAGTTTCCATCATCATTTCTGAATATGTTTAATGTACTGTGTTTATTTAGCTTTTGTTTAGATTTTATCACAGCTTAATAAAAAAAATTTCATGACAATCTGAAATTGAGAACCCTTAGAGCATTGAATTGTGTCATGTCATCAATGGATTTGTACAACTTCTTCTGCACTCACCCTTAGCTAAACACCTTGTTGCTCTGGGGGTCACATATGAGTGCAGAATTTGGACTTAAGAGTGGAAGAACATTGGCTGTAGCATTTTGAATCAGAAGTGTGAAACTGGCAGCTAGAGGGAAACAAAATCAATGTGAATAATGAACAAGGTCGGCAATATGGATGAAACAAGTATGAAGCAACAGGCTGGAACTTATACAAAAATAGGCAATAAAATGTGCTAGTATATCTGAAGCAAGAGACCATAAAACACTATTGAACGGTGAGTCTGTTTTTATACCAATAATTTAGATGAAGAGGTCTAATGTGACTGCCATGTAATTGCAGTTACCAGGCAACTATAAGTGGAAGGCATGTCAAAAGAGTACAGAATTCCAAAAACATCAGGGATAGGTTGAGTGTGTGGATGTTTGCAAGTGCAGATGGCATGGATTGGCACCCTATTCAGGGTTGGTTCCAGCCTTTCTCTGGGTACTATTCAAGTAAGTGAATTTATAAAATGAATGAATGAATATTTAAAAAGGAAGACTGTAGCAGTGTTTACTAATAAACATTCTTTACCCATGGGAAAGGATTAATTACATACTTTATTATGATAATGTAATAGCATTTAGTAATAAATTTTAAATGTTAAAATGAAAAAATACTGTATATATCTTTAATTAAAAAATTGCAACCAGGATGCTTTAACAGTTCAGTGGAACAACAGGTAAAAATGTGCAAAGACTTCATCATTAAGCGTTTGCTCCATATGGTGTCTTACAGGACCCAGAAAGGGCAGTAATGTGTAACTAGTTGAATGTGCAGGTCATTACATTCCTGCATGCCCCCTGAATGAAATCATCTAGTGGAATGACTTCCAGGGCATTGCTCATTTAATGAGCGTTTACGGGCAAAGCTGTCCTACTGAACGCCCCCTCAGGCTAAAAGATTTGAAATGAACCGCAGAACTTGAAATTCCTGCTTGTGTGATGTTTTGCAGTTGTCAAAGAGATATTAAAAAATCTTAGTGTTTTAAACAATTTAATTTTATAAAAGAGAGTTTTCCCATAAACTTATCTGTGTATCGTTACTGACAATTATTTAAAAAAATATTTTAAATAATTTTGAAAATTCTTTAAAGGTGCTTTAGAAGACTATTAATATTACAATACAGTATGAAGTATAAAATTTGAACAGTGTTATGAAAAAGACACCATACATATATAAATGTTTTTATATTTCCAGGGCTAGATCCTGGGTTTTGAAGCTGTGTTCCCCTGTGACCCTTAATTGGATTAGACAGGTTTGAAAATCAATGGCATATATACAGTACATTTATTCATTTGGTGGATTTTTTAAATTAAGACCAAATCTAATGAGGATGTTTCACTAACAATTTTAACAATTTTCAGCTCTTTCGTAAATTCTAACAAAGAGAAATCCCCTTTGTAACCTCAGTCGTGCTTGCTTTCCTTGCCGACAGTAACAAACAGTAAACACAAGCTATGTGATTTCCAGTCATTTGATTTTAATGTATTATCCATACAAACACATAGAAACTGAAAACTTTGAAATGATGCAACTTGATGACACTGATATTCCGGAAAAAACAGGAGCTATCGTGTATCCTGTTGAACTGGTTACCGGGCATTTAGTTTACAACAAATAAGTCTGAAACACTTCCTGTTGGGGATATTTGTAAGGCTAGCATGCTGTTGTTTATTATTCTGTTCATTTGCATTGTTCTCTGTGATATTGATGAACTTTACGAAGAATGGGACAACCTCCTTTGGACTTTTTGCTGGGACATTTGCTGCTTATGCATGCTGCAAATGGCTATCCTACCAAAGTTAATATTTTCTCCAATGTGTTGTTTGGCTACTTCCTCTTAGCTATTTAACATCACACCTCAAATATTGTTGAGATTTCCTCCAATTTCATCTCTTAAAATTTGTAATTTCTGATTTACTACAAATTAATGTCTTTTTTTTCATGATGTCTGAAAAGCCTGAACCATTTTTAATTCAGCTTGAAATGTGTGCATTGAACTTTCCATAAAATGTCATACAGTAACTCCAGGCCTATAATCAGGAACAGAACTGCCTGTTGGTAGTTGATGATAAATGAAAAAAAAAAAAAAACAATTGACGGAGGTCATTCTTTAGGTACAGGTAAGAACAAGATGGCTTTTGTACGTATATCCAGCCATTAAAGTATTGGGTGCCACTCTGCAGTATCATTTCTGTAAGGTTGCCAGGTTTTATTTTACTTACTTTTGATTTATAGAGTGTAGTGTACACTTACAATCTGCTTCTTTACTTGTGTTTATGTGTATGAGCAGCAGATTGGCTTGCCATCACTAAACTGGATGAACGTTAGAGTGCTTATCAGGTCTATGCCACTAAGCCAGTAGGTATCTGTGATCCTGGTGAAAGGTTTGAAAGGATCACTATGGCTAAAAAGAATGCTATGAATGATTAAGCACTGGCAAATGTCAGAAAGCATAGTAACTTGGATTACTACAATCAAGAGACACAGTGAAAAGATAAATGGAATAAACTTCCAGTCTTACACCTAACCAATTTTTAAAATACAGCAGGTTTATATGAAGTACAATTGGTGCAATGGTTTGTATCATTCCCTTACTTTTTCTAGAACCCTGGTTTCATAGGCACAGTGTCTGTCTGATTTTTTTTTATGTACTCAATTTTCTTCTCATAAATGTCAAGTTAACTTATGAATCAAAATATGCTCCTGTAGGCGGGAATGTGAATATACACACAAGTGTACCTAGTAGTGGTCTTCAAGTGGCTCTCAAACTCAGTCCTGGGGACCAATTTCATTGTACACTTTGGTTTCAACCAACTTTACAATGTGGAAGACAGGAGGAGGGCTCATTCCTCCTCCAGACCGCGAGGGGGCGTCCTCCCTGGTTGTATTGGGGGCCACAGGTACAGGGCTTGGAAGCCCAACCCTGTAGGGGCCCATGGTCACCGCCAGGGGGCATCCCCCTGCCCAAAGGACCCTGGTCCCCAGTACTTCCGCCACACCAGGAAGTGCTGGGGGGAAGAAGAGAGGGAACACCCAGAGTGCTTCCGGAAGGACAGCCGGCATTTCTGCCACACTGGGGCGTGTCCGCGGGATTGCCGGTGCACACCTGGAGCACATCCGGGTATGGATAAAAGGGGCCGCCTCCCTTCATTCGAGGCTGGAGTCGGGTGGAAGCAGGACAAGGTGATAGAAAGAGAGAAGGAGGCGGTCCGAAGAGGCAGAGTGGTTGGCCTGGACTTTGGGGAAGATTGGGGTTTGTGGCACCGTAATTGTAAATAGTATTGTAAAATAAAACGTGTGTTGGGTGATATGAGTGTGTCTGCCTGTCTGTGTCCGAGCCAGTCTCCACAACAATCAATGAGTCATTTTACCTCTAATTAATCTCATAGAATTTACTATTCTTGCTTTTTCATCTCTTTTTCTACATTCAGCAAAGCAAAACAGTGCAATTTTTACATATACTAGGGGGCTTTGCCCTTTGCTCGCCAAACCCCCGCCCTGCGGTATGCGCCAGCCACTTTGCGTCTGTACCGCTTGCGCATGTGGATTTCACTTCACCAAACAACAAATCTTTTAATTCTTGTGGATACACCTCTTCATTGGGAACAAACACTACTTTTCCCTGATGGCAACACGAATTAGACGATCTACAAGTCTCCAACTATATTCCCTCTCTTTTCACTGTTCTGTTATTTCAATAAGTAATAATTTCCGTTTATTTGCGCTAATGCGATCTTTACTATCATTTTTTGGAGACTTTCGAATATTAGTACTTTCATTATCTCTATCCTGCTCTGTATGTGCATCACGCCAACATTATTCATCCTCTTTACGACGTTGTACTTTGTCATCTACTCTTTGTCTTTTATTTCCGGCCCTGGGTCTGGTTAAATCTCTTGGAACAAAGTCTTGTCTCGCGGGAGTTGAAAGCATCTCCCTGAAAAAGTCACGTCTCGTCCCAGGCTAAAAAGTCTTGTCTCGTCCCAGGATTTATTTATATAATAGAGAGATAAGATATTTAGACATATTTGCATTTCTGATACAGCTTTAAATGCTTAATTCTCTCTCTCTCTTGTTTTTTATCTTATTAATTTGTATTTTTCCTGCATAGTTTGTTCCCTTAATTATAACTTAATAATGACAGTTGTCAATGAGCAGAACAGACACCTGGGCAAATGACACTAAATGCTGTAAAGCTTCAACTTGAGCAAGACCTCAGTTTTAGATCTCTTTGAACTAAGTACAGCCTTTGACACCATTGATCACTCTATATTGCTACATAGACTGAATCATTGGAACAGCATTAAAATGGTTTTCTTCTTATTTGTCAAATAGAATTTTTAAACTTGACTGTGGCAACACAGTATCTTCAATTTCCATCTAAAATTATGATGCACAACAAGGTCCTATACTGGGTCACTTATTATCATTATTTTTTATATTATTTTCTTTCTATATGCTACTTTTAGGCTTTATCATTAGAAAGCATGACATTCAGTTCCATTGCTATGTCAAATGACCTGCAACTTTATTTCGCTCTGGTTCGTAATAACTGAAGTAGTTTTGCCATGATTCATGACTGTATTACCGACATAAAGAACTGGATGTCTTTTAATTTGTTTCAACTAAATTCAGATAAAACACAAATGATAATTATGGGTGGTCGACAAAATGCTAATCTAGTTAAAGCTTCCATGGGAAACCCAGCTCTTAATTTTAAAAAAATGTATGTGTCCTATTCAACTCTAAGTTAAACTTTGAGTTTTATGTCAAAAAAATGGTTTAGTCTTGTTTTTATTATTTAGCGATTATTGCTAATGTCAGCCCCATTCTGGGCTTCGGGGACACTGAGAAATTAGTTCATGCTTTTTTATTACTTAACAAATGGATTATTGTAACTCCCTCTTCTCAAGTCTTAGCAATGTCCGGACTGCAACTGATGCAAAATGGTGCTACAAGACTCCTCAGCAGGTCTAAGTCCTCTGCTCATATCACCCCTAATTTAGCTTCATTACATTGGCTACCAGTTAGGTACAGGGTCCAGTTTAAGATCCTACTTTTAACCTATAAAGCTCTGAAAGGTTTGGCTCCAGTATATGTTAAAGACACCCTGAACTTTTGTTATACAGGTAGACCTCTTAGATCATCTAACCAATGCTTACTTGTTATTCCACACACTAGATTAAAAACAATAGGGGTATTCTCTATTATGGCCCCCAAACTCTGGAACCCACTCTGACCCTTGATATCAGCACATCTAATTCTGTAACTACATATAAGCTCAATTAAAAAAACATAGTAATTTAGATGTGCATTTCTTTCTTGTTAGGTTGTTTTGATATCCTTCTATTATGTACTTTATCAATTTATTTATTTTTAGCTATGATATCTTGCTAGTTTAAGTTTTTTTGTTGTTATTGATGCAATTTTAAATGAAACTAGCCAACCCGCGGCGTAACATACGCCGCATAATTATGTATTGATGGGTGAACACTTGCTGAACGACACAGTTGTCCAAATGGGGTGGGTGTGTGGATACCACTGTGAGTGAATGAAAAGATGGACCTCTGGAGAGAGCAACATACAATTGTCCGTGACTGAAAGCGGGATCATCTGTGACGATGGAGGCCACGCTGGTGAAAGTTACTTCGTCGGTAGGGATAAGTTTCAGCACTTGTTCATTAAGGTGTAGCGAGTCTTCGTTGTTGATGCTTAATATAGCTTGCGTACTGAGTTGTTCCGGAGTCAGAGTTGAGAACCACTTTTTTAATGTCTTTGAAGCACAGGGAAAAAAATTAACATGTGAAACATCCGTAATGTAATAAGCCACCAAGAAAAGTAACATTGCAACAATGCACGCTACGATCCGATCGCTGTAAACAGAAGTGAAAACAAAATCGAGGCCGGTGCATTCTTTAACTGCCTTGTAGCGCAATGGTAGTGCTGCTGTTTTGCAGTAAGGAGACTGTGGAAGATTTTGGGTTCGCTTCCCGGTTTCTCCCTGTGTGGATAGCGCTTTGAATACTGAAAACACTGGTATATCAATGTAATGAAGTATTATTACTCTTATGTGTCCAGCGCTCTCTCTCTTGCACGCCTGTATGCGTGTGTGTGTGTGTCGCTCGCTGTCTCTCTCTCGCTGCACGTATTCCTGCAGGCATACCAGTAAGTGAATGAAAAGATGGAACTCTGGAGAGAGCAACATACAACTGTCCGTGACTGAAAACTGGTTTTGGCAGATACATGCTCATCTTTTTGAAAGTTTGGCCCTGTGCCTTATCAATTGTCATCGCAAAGGCAAATCTAACAGAAAATTGTCTTCGTGTTAAAGTAAAAGGCAAATTATCTGCGACAAACAAACAGTTTTACACGCTGCATACCAGCCGCATAATCACGCCGCTTTTTTAATGTTTTTTAAGCAGAGGGAAAAAATGAACATTTGCAAAATCCGTAACGCCGCTTTCAGTAAGTACAATGCACACGCGTTTGTCAGCCACTTTTTGCTAGCCGTCTTTTCTGGTTTGGGCTGCTTTTGCAGTGTTACCACTTTTGCATATTAAATCTTGAAATCCTTCGAGTAACTAATTAACTAACACCCACCCACCCAGCTTGTGAGAAAAAAATGTGCCCGTTCTTTCATCATTTTGTTGCAGCCTATCAAAGACTTGCTGATCATGTTTTCTAGACTCAATATACAGTGGAACCTCAGTTCACGACCATAATTTGTTCCAAACCTCTGGTCGTAAACCGATTTGGTCGTGAACCGAAGCAATTTCCCCCATAGGATTGTATGTAAATACAATTAATCCATTCCAGACCGTACGAACTGTATGTAAATATATATTTTTAAAGATTTTTAAGCACAAATATAGTTAATTACACCATAGAATGCACAGTGTAATAGTAAAAACATTGAATAACACTGACACAAACACCCAGGCTACCTGCTCTGCCGCATGGGCAGGCTCTCTCTCTCTCAGCAGCAGCCTCCCCAGCCAACCCCTCCCCCTTCCTCTCTCTCTCTCTCTCTCTCTCTCTCTCAGCAGCGTGCAAGCCTCCCCAGCTTCCCTCCCTCTCTCTCTCTCTCTCTCTCTCTCAGCAGCGCTGGAGCCTCCCCACCTCCCCCCCCCCCCACTCTCTCTCAGCAGAGCGGGAGCCTCCCCAGCCCCCCCCCCTCTCTCTCAGCAGCGTGGGAGCCTCCCCACCACCCCCCCCCATCTCTCTCTCTCTCTCTCTCAGCAGCACGCGAGCCCCCTCCCCCTCTATCTCTCAGAAGCACGCGAGCCCTCTCTCTCTCACTGTAACATTGCAGCAGTTGTATAAACACTTTTTTTATAAATGAGTTTTAAGGAACATTTGAAAATTTCCGAACTTTATTTAAAAGCCAACCAAGATAGTAACATTGCAGGAGTTCACCATTTTTAATCAGGCGACTGACAGTAGTGGAGTCAGGCACAGAGAAGGTCAGCTGCTGAGAAAGCGTCTCGACTGTTGCAGGGCGGTGAAGCAGGTGAGACGCTAATGAAAAAGAGGCACAGGGCTTATTGGTTTTTAAAGACTGCTTCCTTCATTGTGTTTTAACTTCAGTTTTAAAGGATTGCGCGGCTCTCTCTTGCGCTGCCTGTGTGTGCCTCTGTCTCTCTGTGGCGCTGCCTCTGTGTGAACCAAGGTTCCACTGAGGTTGACTAATGAAAAGTCAACGTGGCTCAGAGCTGCAAGTGGACTGTGGCACAGACAAACAGAAATGACGGCATGTTTTCCGAGGCGTCGCGTCCGAATTGGTGGGCGTGGCTCTGTGATTTTTTTCGTCGTATCCAATGGTCTAAGAGTTGGTGGGCATGGCTCCTTCCTGCGTGCGCCATTGGCGTCTTACTTGTCGGCGGTTTAGTGAATCCACGCCCCTTCCGGCGTGCTTTCCATGGGTGGCTACTTGTCTTCTGGCTTAGTGAATTATATATATAGATACTGTATTGTAATGGTTCTTTATTTTTCGTTTATTCTTTTATCATTGGAAAGCACCATGTGCATATCACTTGAAAAGTGCTCTATAAATGAAAAAATGAACTACTTCACCATCAGACCCACTATCATGCTCATTAGTAAATAAATTGAATAACCAGAATATCTAGAAAAGATTTACCAAACTTACTTTTGTAATTTCTACATTGACCCCGTAACATAAGAAACAACAGCCTTCTTAATTAGGCTTGAGAACTCAGCATGGTGGCAACAGCCTACCCATAATTGTCTAATACTTAAAAACTGGTGTACTGTCATACATACCTCTCCTCTGACATATTATTTGGTATCAAAAAATTTTGAAATTATAAAGCTTGTGAAGCTTATGTTAAGAATCAGTTAAATTGGCATGTCAGAAAAAATGGAATTAATGAAGGCTTTTTGTTTATTGTAGAGGGCCTCCAGAGAGATATTGGAAGTGCAGGCACGATGGGTTCTATTGAACAAGGACAGAACTTACAACTCTTGAAATTATGAGAATGTCTGGAACAAACCATCATCATTCCTTAAGGTTTGAGGATTTCCAGGAATGCTGTAAAATATGTGTTCTGAGACACACGTGAGCCTCTAAGATGTTTTATTCTAGGGACCTAGACTGTGAATTCCTCAAGCATCTTTCCATGAAAACAGCTAATTGGTAGTAAAATATATTATGGAGGCATGCAGAAAAAAAACTGTAACCTGGGGGTGAGTGGCAGTCAATTAATTGAGTGAAGTTTCTCAAGAGTGTGAAAACTAAAAATCATAGACATGAGTGTTAGTAGCTGGAAATTCTTAACAAAAGATTTATTTAATTTCTTTCAGAAGAAAGTGTTTCTTTTATTTTTTTAAATATATATAAAATCACTCTATACTTGCTTTAAAAAAGGTTTTAAAAAATCTGGAGTTTGGTACTGTATGTCTTAAGTTGATGTAGGCCCAGCAACACAGTACAATAGGTATGTATTGTTTGATGTAAAACATAATATGAAACACAGAATTATGCCTTTAATATCGAGACATAAAAGAAAGTAAACAAATAAAATTATCTTTCAAAGAAATAAAATTCACCTAACTTTTAAACTCACCTAACATCGTGACAGAGATACACTAACACATATGTGGCAATGGGAAGCTTCTATTTAATTCAAGCGGGTCCTGACTACACAGAATTAAGAATAGACTAGCATGGGATTGCCTGGCTTTAAACTGTAAGCTGTTATTCAGGATTGTAGCCATACCTTTGGCCACAAGAGAAAACTCTAAAACGGCACCCCATAGCCTCTCATTGAAACAATTTGCCAAACTTTTCAACTTTTTTGTGTTGTAGGGTGAAACGGGAAAAGACGAAATGAAGTATTTTGGTCTCCCAGCTATCCCATTCATTAGCAGCAAGGCTAATAATAAAAAAAGAAGAAGAAAAAAAGAAGAAAGCAAAGGTCAAGTAGTATGTTGGCTGTGTTTCACGCTGATATTTAGCTCCTCTGCAGGCTAGTGTAGCTTCAGCAGGCACAGGTCCATACTGAATGGTGACTTCCAGTAGCCACAATACTTGTATATGTCTGCCACCAGAAGGGTTGGGACTTCTGGACACCTCTGAGGTGCTCTTCATACGGCTCCTCCTCCACTCTAATGGTGGAGTTGTATCATCTTGCTCTGGGTCCCTAATGTGTCAGTGATGGCATCTAAGTTCCATTAATCCGGAAGTCCTATGTGGATTTTTAGGGGTTTTGAAATACAAAGAATCTGACTGTTTCTTTTATATAATTGATTTAGGACAAGAGGCGGTCATTGACACAGTGGGTAGCGCTGCTGCCTCACAGTAAGGAGACCTGGGTTCGCTTCCCAGGTCCTCAATGCGTGGAATTTCCTCCCACAGTCCAATGACATGTAGGTTAGGTGCATTGGTGATTCTAAATTGTCCCTAGTGTGTGCTTGGTGTGTGTGTGTGTGTGTGCGTGCCCTGCGGTGGGTTGGCGCCTTGCCTGGGGTTTGTTTCCTGCCTTGCGCCCTGTGTTGGCTGGGTTTGGCTTCAGCAGACCCCCATGACCCTGTAGGTAGGATATAGAGGGATGGATTTAGGACAATGTTCATATTTTTTAACTTTATGTTTTATATTTTTTGTAGTGTTTTTTTTTCACAGTTGCTGCCAATTTATGGCACTGTTACCATAATGGAGTGATCAGTTGTTAGAGGCTTGTCTCCCAGAAGTCATAACATTGTATTTGCAATGGCTTAAAATCCAGCGCTGCAGTCCATGCCTTGTCCAAGATTGTTAATAAATGCTTGAAAGACTTGTTGATTGATTACTGAAACAATTCCCAGTATTGTTCTTTTGACTTTGATTCTGTCCGGCATTTCAATTTGTTGGTTGTTTTTTTTGACCTTCCAGTTTTGACTGTTGATGGTGTTTCATCATCATATTCTTTAATACATTTGCCTTAGTTGTCTACCAGTTTTCCTATCACGAACTAGCAGTCCCAAGCACTAAAGAGTCCCAGAAGGTTCCAAAAGCACTTCCAAACCCCGGCTAGACACATAAAAGGATCTAAAAAGAATCTTTTTAAAGTAAAAGATTTATGTTTAACAAAAATGCTCTGTCACAAAACTATGAAGCTCTGAAGAGTACAAAATGCCAAAAAAGACAATTACAAAAGCAAACAAAGTCCCAAAACAGTATATCCAAAGCAAATTAAAATAAAAAAACACCTGGAAATATGGAAGACCCTCCACATTTATAAGCAGAGGGCAGTTTCTGGCAGTGGTTGACAGATGGCCCTGCCTCTTGGGATGGCCACCAACGACATACATGGAACATCACACTATCAATAAACATAAATAAAATTAATACCTATAAAAGAATTAAATATGATCAAAAGTGACATAAAACCGGAATTTGAACCCCGGGGGAGGAACCTTGGCTGAGACATAACATTTTCATCATTCATGTTGTGAACACTGTATAAGAAGGAAGTATTCAGATGGAATGCAGTGTAAGAGGAATTGACCAGGAGAGGCAAAGTACTAAAATAAGCAGTCAGAAATATGATCACAGGAGAGGCGGAAGGTCAAAATACTTGGGGACTGTTGGAGTGAACAAATGACAAAACTTTAAATACCAAGAGTAATCATGGAGATTGTAGTCAAGGACACCAAGGAGCTCTTCTCTTTATTTTGCTGACTACATGCTGACTCTATCCAGTACTGCGGCCAGTCTCACAAACTCCCCTCAACACATGCCCCAGACTGCTGCTGTATACAACTACTCCACTCCCTGTTCTCTGGCATTGTCATCCTCTTCCTTTTATTGAAACTGCTGCTCTGTGATCACTGTTTTTTTCCCATTAGACACAAATGTGTCCAGTTCAGTAATGTCCACACTTAGCCACTTAACACTGCATTACAACTACCTTGTAATTTTCTTTTCCTTTGACCTGGATAGCAGGTTAGGCATCCTGTCTAGCAAAAGTACATCCCATTACAGTACATATTAACTGAGGAATAGTAGGAACATCTTGAAAATTTCACAATAAAGGGTAATCTTCAATGAAGAATATAAATATTAGTTAGAGCCTAACTTTTTAAACAAGAAAACATTTAAAATTGTTTTTTAGCACAGAATTTGTAGTTAGCAGATTCAGCACTACAGCCATATGTGAAATAAAGTTGTTGCCTGTTGAAGTAACTAGTTTAAATTTCTGTTTCTGCATCTTTCACAATGAGCAGACTGAAATGATGGATTAAGAAATGGAGTGCTATTCAAGAATTAAGCCAAGTTAATATGAAACCTGGAACAAGATTCAACTTTGCATAATGCGTGCAGAGGCACAGGCATAACGTGAGACGGAGAAGTTAAAAAGAATTACTGCTGTCTGGAAAGACTTGTGCTTGACTCCCTATGAGGCGAGTCGTATGAAAGGTATTTAAATGCAAGTAATTTATGGAGGTGGGGTGGCTGCAGAAACCATCAATTTCCCACTGCCATTTCTGCTCAGCTGTATAGCAATGTTTGGCTTGTACTCAGTTTTTCTGAATTTGCCATTCTTAGTTATTTTGTCTTTTGAAAGGTGCCTAAAAAAATAAATGAATTCCATTTGTCAATTCTCATACCAGGCTACTCACTCTCTATGACCTGACCTCTCCCAGTTACAGCAAATTTATTAAAATTACCACCAATTCACTCAATACAAATTATAGCCTCCCATTTCTGGTGTTAGTAAAGAAACTTGTCATAACCTAGGCTGTAAATAAAAAGGGCTACTGCTCTCTTTCACTGACAGAATGACATATATATTATTTCTTTTCTTCATTCTAGAGATCATTCAAGCAGACTTATTTTGTTCAGTGTGTATCATTATGTCCCTACCAGACATACAAGACATGACGCATACTCATGTGCAATCTCAGTACTGCTTTTCCAATGATGCTAAAATGAGTTGACTTTGCCAAGCAGTACATGAGCAGCGGCAGTTGTCTGATCTCGCTTGGTGATGGGCCTAAAATGCTACTTGCTTTAAAATGTGCACAAGCTGTTTTTAGTAAAATGGAGTAGCATGCATCTAGCACTGGCAGTGCTTAATTAGGCTTTTGGATGTATGTGTGTTTTTAAGTAATTCTACTTAAAGTGACGAGTGCCTAATTACAGTAGAATTAACATACTTGCAGTATAATCTTAATGGGTATTTATTTAAAGCATTTCTTAACTGTTTGCCAAGTTAGACTTACCTAATGTGCAAAGGTAATCCACAGATGCAGAGGAGAGATGGAGTGCTATTGCACATAAGAAGGCCACTTACTATATAGGATAACTAGCTGTGTAAGCCCGTGCTATAAAAAGCCTGGTGTTCTAGAAACTATTGAAATCATCAGAAAAAAAAACTGAAATGTAGAGATGTCAGGTAATAGAAAGGAACTACTCTGGGCATTGTTTTGCCGACGTGCTCACCTCGCTTGTGTATTAACGGTGGGAGGAAAAGTAAAAGGGATACCGTTTTGCTGATGTTAGCGGCTAAGCGACTTTGTCTTTCTTCTGAGGTTTCATTTTGCTGATGTGTTGGCCCAGCTTGTGTTATTAGCTGCTAAGCAAGCTTTCTGTTTCCTCGGCAGCGGCGCCCTTACCCCGACTCCACCTCTCACTTCTGGGCTGGACAGACACACACACTTCTACGCGTAGACATTTATATATAAGATGTGCATTTAGGAGCTTTTTTATTAAATAACGGTGGACATATTCTAGAATGGGTGGCACAATGGTAAACGTTTTTTGGGTGTTCTCCCAGCATGTTCATGGTATTCTGGTTGTACTCTTTTATTTTGAGAATGTGTGTGTTACGTTGTTTGCTAATTCTAAACTTGGCCTAAATGAGTGAAAGTGGCTCCTGGCACAGCATCTGGGGTTGTCCATAGCTTTGGGAGTTATGTTGTCATGCTCAGCGCTTCTGAATTGAATTTAGTAGGTTTGAGAATTTGTTTTCTTATTGAATTAAACACTTCATTGAAGCATATGCTACTTTTGGAAACCAGGGGCTAAAAACAGTCTAGTTACTGAAATGTGGGTTTCTATTTCACTTTTGCTAAGACCATAGTTCATTCCTTTCTCCTAGTGGAACTGAATGTGTCTGTTGGCATACTGACTCGCTACAGACAATAATAGAAACAATGAGAAATAGCTGGAAAATGTGTAGTCAAATAATGGGCTTAAATCAAAACTAGGAGACAAATATAACTTTCGTCAAAGACAATAACACAATCAAATATTATGGGTCAAAAAACAAGAGCAAAAGATTCATTAGCCAGAAAAGTCAAGCAAATAAATGTTTTTTTTATCACAATCTTAGAGTAATATGTCAAGCTCAGATAGCCTGAAACAGCTGAGGACAATCTTTAACCCGTCGCTTGGATTACATCACAGGAGAATTCTGGGAAGGATGCACATGGAGACGACCATAACAACTTTTAGGAGAAATAAAATACGACAAACTGGACCTTAAATTCAAAAATCATAATCATTGGGTACTAAGCCTTGTAGGACTGAGGTTGTAGATCCTTTTTCTATCATATAAAGCACCAAATGCTCTTGCATTGGAATACATCACCAACTTCCTACAACATCACACCTTCATCCATCCACTCCATCCACTGGTGCTGGGAATTTTATCATGCCCTTGATTAATTTATTTTCATAAGGTAAATTCTCTCTCTCTCTATTAATATACAAGGTGAGACACAAAAATAATCGGACTGGGCTTGGAGCTTTCCTGGAAAACCGTCTGGAGGTCGGCCGGAAACTTACAGCTATATTCCCTCGTACACTCCCTCTTAAATCGCCGATCGGTTAGGAATATCCTGTGAAAAGCCCAGTAAGTATTTGCACAACAATCGCTACACAAGTTGCCGCAGTAATGTGTAAAAAAATCTAACAGCGAATCAACATCAAATTTCTTGTGAATTTTCTCTTTTTCCGAAAAGCAGTTTTTGACTGACAAAAACATTAATGTTCTAGATCATCCTTCCTATTCGCCCAATTTAGCTCCCTGTGATTTTTACTTGTTCCTGAAAATCAAAAGTGACCTGAACGTAACAAATTTTTCTTCAATGGATGAGAGTCTCAAGCAAGAAGACTTCCAGAACTGTTTCAATCAATGAAAGATACGTATGGAGTGGTGTAGAGATTGGGAGGGTGAGTATATAGAAGGTGACAATGTTTAGAATGCTGTAATTCATCAATAAATATATTTTTTTAACAATTCAGTTATTTTTGTGTCTCACCTCGCGTATATATACAGGTATATGTATGTATATTGTCATACATGTGCGCTTAGGAGGAAGATGAATGGAGCTAATGAAGGTACTTCTATGCCAGGCCAGGGGGTGGCAGGGTGCAGTAAACCTTCCTCTGTTATTTCTGCAGTAATTCTGCCTGATTCAGCCTTGACGACATCACTTCTGGTTCCGGCCCCAAGAAAGACGTCACTTCCTGTTCCGGCACCAAGAAACACATGATTTCCGGTTCCGGCTTCAAGAAAGATGTCACTTATGGTTCCAACCTCAAGAAAGATGTGTCTTCCGGTTCCGACTTAAATTATATCACTTTTTGCAAAGACCTTTAAAGCCATCTTTGGTTTAACTAAGTCAGTTCAACCAATGCGCATCAGTGCTATTTTTCAAGCCCTTTTGCAGCCTTTTTAAGTGTGTCGAGCCTGTTAATTTCATATATATTGTGGCACGTCGCTGGGGGTGGTGCCCAGCTGGGACGCCCAGGAGGACAGGAGGAGGGCTCATGCCTCCTCCAGACCACAAGAGGGCAACCGCCCTGGTTCCTTTAGGGGCCACGGGTGCAGGGCTTGGAAGCCCAACCCTGTAGGGGCCCGTGGTCTCCACCAGGAGGCGCCCCTATGCCTGACCCAATACCAACTAATTTTTTCAAAGAAGTATCGGGCGTGCTTATTGATAATGTTCTTGACATAGTAAATTCCTCATTAGATACGGGGGTCTTCCCAGACTGTCTTAAGACTGCGGTAGTTAAACCCCTACTTAAGAAAAATAATCTCGATCCCTCTGCTCTTGAAAATTATAGACCCATCTCTAACCTGCCTTTCTTAAGTAAAATTCTAGAGAAGGCAGTCATTATACAGTTAAATGAGCACCTCAATAAACATGCTATTCTTGATAAATTTCAGTCAGGTTTTAGAACAAATCACAGCACAGAAACTGCACTTGTTAAAGTAGTAAATGACTTGCGAGTAAATGCAGACAGAGGCCATTTATCTGTTCTCATCCTCTTAGATCTGAGTGCCGCATTTGACACCATTGATCATAATATTCTTAAGAATCACCTTAGTCAATGGGTGGGCCTCTCTGGCAGTGTCTTAAATTGGTTTGAATCCTACCTGGCAGGGAGAAAATTCTTTGTTAGTTGTGGTAATTATAACTCAAAGACACATGATATCCTATATGGTGTTCCACAAGGCTCTATCCTGGGTCCGCTGCTCTTCTCAATCTACATGCTCCCATTAGGTCAGATTATCTCAGGGCACAACGTGAGCTACCACAGCTATGCTGATGACACACAGCTGTATTTATCAATAGCACCTGATGACCCCAAATCTCTTGATTCCATAACACAATGTCTAACCTGTATCTCAGAATGGATGAATAGTAACTTTCTCAAATTAAATAAAGAGAAAACTGAAATCTTAGTGATTGGCAATAATGGATACAATGAGGCTATTAGAAATAAACTGGATGCATTAGGATTAAAAGTCAAATCGGAGGTAAAAAGCTTAGGGGTAACCGTTGATTGTAATCTGAATTTTAAATCGCATATTAATCAGATCACTAGGACCGCATTTTTTCACCTAAGAAACATAGCAAAAGTTAGACCTCTTATATCATCGAAAGATGCAGAGAAATTAGTTCATGCGTTTGTTTTCAGTCGGCTAGATTACTGTAACGCACTCCTCTCAGGACTACCCAAAAAAGACATCAATCGTTTGTAATTAGTGCAGAATGCAGCTGCTAGAATCCTAACCAGGAAAAGAAAATCCAAACACATTTCTCCAGTTTTGATGTCACTACACTGGTTACCTGTGTCATTCAGAATTGACTTTAAAATTCTGCTTATGGTTTATAAAGCTTTAAATAATCTCGCCCCGGCTTATATATCGGAATGTCTGACACCTTATATTCCAAATCGTAACCTCAGATCCTCAACTGAGTGTCTCCTTAGAATTCCAAGAGCAAAACTTAAAAGAAGTGGTGAGGCGGCCTTCTGCTGTTATGCACCTAAAATCTGGAATAGCCTGCCAGTAGGAATTCGCCAGGCTAATACAGTGGAGCACTTTAAAAAGCTACTGAAAACACATTATTTTAACATGGCCTTCTCATAACTTCACTGTAATTTAATCCTGATACTCTGTATATCCAATTCATTATAATAACTATTCATTCAAAATCTGTATTAACCCCTACTCTCTCTTCTGTTTCCTTTTCCGGTGTCCTGTTGGTGGTGGCGTGCGCCACCACCATCTACCCAAAGCACCATGATGTTCCAACAATAATGGATGGATTAAAAGCCAGAAGTCTGTATGACCATCAGCATCAAGTGACTCCGTGAAAAACCCGAACTACAAAGAGGACTATTTCATTTATGTTAGGTAGAATGCCCAGAGGGGACTGGGCGGTCTCGTGGCCTGGAACCCCTACAGATTTTATTTTTTTTCTCCAGCCTTCTGGAGTTTTTTTTTTTTTGTTGTTTTTTCTGTCCACCCTGGCCATCGGACCTTACTCCTTTCTATGTTAACTAATGTTGTCTTATTTTAATTTCTTATTTTGTCTTTTATTTTTCTTCTCTTCATTATGTAAAGCACTTTGAGCTACTTTTTGTATGAAAATGTGCTATATAAATAAATGTTGTTGTTGTTGTTGTTGAAGGACCCGGAACCCCAACACTTCCGCCACACCAGGAAGTGCTGGGGGGAAGAAGATTGGGAGCACCCGGAGGGCTTCCGGGAATGCAGCCGGCACTTCCGCCACACAGGGGAGTGTCTAGGGAGTGTTGGGGATCACCTGGAGCCCATCCGGGCACTTATAAAAGGGGCCGCCTCCCTGCAAAGGAGGACTGGAGTCGGGTGAGGAGTGGACAAGGTTTTGGAGGCAGGAGAGAGGAGGTGGCCTGACGAGCAGGCAGAGAGAGTGAGAGCCTGGACTTTGGGGGAGATTGGTGCTGGAGGCACTGGGTTTGTGCACAGTAATTGTACAAATTATGTATAATAAACGTGTGGTGGACTGTACAATGGTGTCCGTCTGTCTGTGTCCGGGCAGCGTATCACAATATATATATATATATATATATATATATATATATATACACAGTAATCCCTCCTCAATCACGGGGGTTGCGTTCCAGAACCCCCCGCGAAAGGTGAAAATCCGCGAAGTAGAAACCATATGTTTATATGGTTATTTTTATATTGTCATGCTTGGGTCACAGATTTGCACAGAAACACAGGAGGTTGTAGAGAGACAGGAACTTTATTCAAACACTGCAAACAAACATTTGTCTCTTTTTCAAAAGTTTAAACTGTGCTCTATGACAAGACGGAGAAGACAGTTCCGTCTCACAATTAAAAGAATGCAAACATATCTTCCTCTTCAAAGGAGTGCGCGTCAGAGAGAGAGAGAGAGAGAGAGAGAGAAAAGCAAACAATCAAAAATCAATAGGGCTGTTTGGCTTTTAAGTATCCAAAGCACCGCCGTATAAAGCAGCTGCAAGGAAAAGAGCAATGTGAAGGTAGTCTTTCAGCATTTTTTAGAGGAGCGTCCATATCCTCTAGGCCAGTGTGCGAACAGCCCCTCTGCTCACACCCCCTCCGTCAGGAGCAGAGAATGTCAGAGAGAGTGAGAGAGAGAGAGAGAGAGAAAAACAAAAATCAATGCGTGCCGTTCAAGCTTTGAAGTATGTGAAGCACCGTGCGGGAAGCATGTCGCTTGACAAAGCCGGAAGGGAGCAATGTGAAGATAATCTTTCAGCATTTTTAGACGAGCGTCCGTATCGTCTAGGGGTGCGAACAGCCCCCCCTGCTCACACCCCCTCCATCAGGAGCAGAAAATGTCAGAGCAAGAGAGAGAGAAAAGTGAACAATCAAAAATCAATACATGCTGTTTGATCTTTTCAGTATGCGAAGCACCGTGCAGGAAGCATATCGCTTGACAAAGCAGCCACATGTAAGCCCAGCAAGGAAGGGAGCAATGTGAAGGTAATCTTTCAGCGTTTTTTGAGGAGCAGCCGTATCCTCTAGGGGTGCGAACAGCCCCCGTGCCCACAATATATTTGAGGAGTTTTATTTAATACGTCATACGCGCTCTGGTTGGGTAGCTTCTCAGCCATCTGCCAATAGCGTCCCTTGTATGAAATCAACTAGGCAAACCAACTGAGGAAGCATGTACCAGAAATTAAAAGACCAATTGTCCGCAGAAATCCGCGAACCAGCAAAAAATCTGCGATATATATTTAAATATGCTTACATATAAAATCCGCGATAGAGTGAAGCCGCGAAAGTCGAAGCGCGATATAGCGAGGGATTACTGTAATATATATATATATATATATATATATATATATATATATATATATATATATATATATATATATGTGGCCTTTGAAACTTGATCCTGGTCTCTATCGACAACGTATACCATGATACATGCAATGTGACCCATGATTTGAATATCCAACCCACGACAGCCCTGAAATGTGGCTTCAAGTTCTTCATATGGCCATTAAAGATGCAGTTGGGCAAATCCCCTGACAGGAAATCCACAAGCGTGTGGACAACAAAGCTGAATACAAGATTACAAGGACGCTGCTTATCTGACGCAAAAACAGAATGGCTATACATGGGCATATGTGTGCACGTAAACCACTCCATGAAGTAAATTGCACAAGGCTCTTCTGGAAATTCACAGTGATGTGGCCCAAATTCAAGATGAACTACACCCGTGACTCTGTGCTGACAGTGAATCACATTCCACATGCCAATGACATGCATGTCGACTGCAGAACACAGCATGCACGAGTGATAAACATTAACTGCTACTTATGAAAAGTTGTTCTCTGCTTGCTAAAATAAGTCATACACACCATTTTACCCGGGAAAACAAAGCAATTCGCAACCTTGGGTCAGTGTCGAACACAACGAAACAGCAAGACACTGTTGGCCATACCAAATCAAAAGCTCAGCCTGAACTTACACAAGAAGAACAAGGATAAATGTTTTACAACTAATACACAGTATCAACAGCTCCATAATTCTTTGCATCCATGAGGTGCATACATGATCAAATAAGTTAAGGATGAAGAAATTCACACACACAGATGTCTGAGAGCTTCATTTATCATGTACACTACCGGTCAAAAGTTTTAGAACACATCAGTTTTTCAAGTTTTTCTTTAAATTTAATTAGTCCTAAAATGGTGAAAAGTTAAGCAATAAACTGCCAGAGGTTTAAATTTAAAGTTTAGGTGAGTAAAAATTGAAAAAGGGAAATTTCAGAATATTATAAATGGGCCTTCTTCTGGGAACAACTGATAGGTCACAACCTACAGATGTTCTGCAGCAATTAATGTAAGTTAAGCATTACAAGTTTAAGCAAGCAATTTGCACAGGTGACCAAATGTCTGTTGATTGCTTAATAACCCTCTGACTGTTTTTGCCAACTTAAAAAGGCAATTTGCAGTAGTGTCCAGCTCTCCCACAGTAATCGGTGTCTTTTACTGCACTCATATTGAAAAAAGGGCACCTGATGAGAATTAAACTGCCTTTGTTAACCGCAAGCAGTTACACTCTATTAATTCACACATCAGCTAAGGCATGACTGGCAAACATCTTGTCTCTGTGGCCTGGGTCAACCCATGATTCATTTATTTTGAGGCAAAGTAACTGACAGACATGATGGTGCTGTATGTGATGGTTGGCTTGTTGGTAAGGTACAGTAATTGGCTAAACCCTCAGTGTTTCATATTGCTTGCCCTATTCATTGTAACAGCAATCACATCATTAAACATGTGTTAGGTGATAGTGGCTACCCGCTCAGAAGATGGTGGCTTACACCTTTCCCTGAATGTAGCAGAGAGGCATTATAATGCCATATATGATCTTGTGCTCACAGTTGCAGGGTGCAGCCAGATACTCTTGAATGCAGGTGCCGGGGTCTCGACACTTCAGGAGGGAGCTGCTGTATCATCCATAGAAGTTCTGTAACATTGTGATTGCATATGTACGAAGTTGATTAGCATGCACTATACAGTATATGGATGTTTCAGAGCGGCATTCGAGGCATGGTCATGTATATACAGGGTGAGTGAAATTTATAAACAATAAATTGCACAGAAATTTTACAAATTGGAATTTTTTTTGGCTTACACATTTTCTTGTTTTTCTGGCGTGTGCATATTTTCACATTCAAAGTTTTATAAATGAAGCCCCAAAATAGGCCTCATCCAGGCAGCCAGACTTCAAACTCTAGTAGCAGGCTTTCAAGCTCACCCAGGCTTAGTGTGACACCTGTGCAAAAGTACTTTAGGTACTTTGGCAAAAAAACAATATATAATATGTAAAAATGAAATAGATATGCATAGCAATTTTACTAAAAATGAAATATTAACTAAAAACATATAAAAATAATAATTCACAAACTACAGAAATAACAATAAAAAGGAAACTAAATACATGTCAAGGAACAGTCCCTGGCTGAAACATAACCATGACTACAGCTGTTTTAAATGAGAAATACTGGAAAGTTGATAATACAGTAGTGCAGTAATTTAAGGTAATGTAATGAAACATTGATATTAATATCCAAATATTTATGTAAAATTTATTTGCTCGATTTCTTTCTTGAGATGAGCTTTTGAAGGACATGAGATAGTAAGAGCAAATTAAAACACACGTAAACTAAGATAAACCTAAGGTATACATAAAATCACAGAATAATCTAATATATACAGAGGATAAGACCTGTGACAGATTGAAGTCAGCACTAGTTTAATTTAGTGTCATGGTCTGCCTCACATAGGAGCAACATTGTCCTTTAGACGTTTATTCTCTAAAGGATTCTTTCCCATTTTACAAATCAATCCCAGTTGATCTCCAGTCAATTTTTCTCAGAGGTTATATGTGACCTGCATGTTTATTTTTATTAGTCATTGCATTTTTTATTTGTATCTCCAATATTCACTCTATAATTTAGAATGTAAATAAATAATATATAGATATATCATATTTAAAATATTTAGAATAGTGCAGTAGAGGATATAAAGATCTTCATTTTTATTTTACACTTTTATCGACTCATTCTCATCTTACATTTCTTTCTTTTTCACAAGCCAGGCCTAAGACTTTTCTCTCTTGATGGTGTCACTTCTTCCTTTGACATTAACTATCAAAGTTACTATATTGTGCCACACAAAAGCCTGAAGTGCCACTTTATCACTCAACTGTATGTATGCGCAGTGCAATTTCAAATTGAATTTAGTCTGCCATCTCAAAAATATTATTCCAAAGAAACCCTATTGTCATGTTTAACCTATAGCAGAATGAATTCAACACTAATTTAGTTTATAAGGAGCTTGCAAAGGCGGTAGAATTCCCTTTGACAGATGAGTCATTCAAGATAACATTTATCTACATTTGATGGATAATTTCTGACACTTTTAGTTCATTGTTCAAAAGTTCACCATGGCAAAATGAAAGCTTGCCTTGCCAGATCTAAATGCAGTGAAATTGACCCATAAGGAGATTTAATTCAGACTTCTGTTTCGCTTCATTCATCCACTGATTTAGTGAACTTGCTTTATTCATTGAAGAGGTGAGGGAGACCAAAACATATTACAGAAAATACTGTGAATCTGTGCCATAAAAGAAAATATTTAACTCAAATACATTTTCATCAAATAATATAGCACTGCGACACAGTACATTCTTACTTATTCTCTGTTACCTATACCATCATTTTGTTTTTGTTGTCCTAGTGTTACTTGCTAATGGTATGATATAAAGGGGCACTGCTTACTGATGGCCCTTCACCATGACTGTTCCTGGGGCACATGTTTGGAGTGGCCATTGACACTGATTTTAGCGGTACTGAAAGCCATTTATAAGGGTTATAGAGCAGCAACAAGGAAAAAGAGAAAAACAGCTATGGACGACAAAACTTATCTGCAATATATGTGTATTTACCAAGAATGGAGACTGGCAGGTGCACTGTGTAGCATTTACCCATAGCCAACAAAGAAACAGGCAGATAATCGTTGTGGAAGTTCATGCTGGAAGATGTGACCACCTTTTTGAAGGACCCTTTCTGAACATGTACAGGAGCTCCATCCATCCATCCATTATCCAACCCGCGATATCCTAACTACAGGGTCACGGGGGTCTGCTGGAGCCAATCCCAGCCAACACAGGGCGCAAGGCAGGAAACAAACCCCAGGCAGGGCGCCAGCCCATTGCAGGGCGCCAGCCCATTGCAGGGCGCACACACACACACACACACACATATCAAGCACACACTAGGGACAATTTAGCATCGCCAATGCACCTAACCTGCATGTCTTTGGACTGTGGGAGGAAACCCAAGCAGACACGGGGAGAACATGCAAACACCACGCAGGGAGGACCCAGGAAGCGAACCCAGCTCTCCTAACTAAAAGGCAGCAGCGCTACCCACTGCGCCACCGTGCCGCCCATACAGGAGCTTCCCAATGAAAAATTTTGTGAGATTGCACCAGCTTTACATGTCAGGGGTAGTGCCAGTCACAGATATTTTCACCTGCCCTGCTGGCCCATTCACTCTCCTCTCTTGCCACCATTAACATTTAAAACTGAGCTATCATTATTTTGATGTAATTGTCCCTTTCCTTTTAGCAAATTCATTAAGCAACAGACTTAATATTTGTGTGAACAGTTTTGTCGGGGTTTGAGAGAATCATTTGTCAAATGTGTATTTTATGTTATTTGTTTTCATTTCTAATTCATTAGAATAGTAAAACTTTAACCAGCTTTCTTGTTTTTTTTAAATGAAGAGAAATTGAGGGGAAGAATCCAAAAAATCTCTGATTCAGTAGAAACCAAGCAGAGCTTCTTTATAATTGAAGATTTATTCAAAAAGATTTAAAAAAAATAGAACATGAAAAGAAAGGCTGGATAGGGCAATAACTTAAAAGCAAACAAATCCAATAAATTGTAACCAAAAACAGTACCTTAAATGAATGCACAGGTCAAATGCCAGGAAAGCAAAAAACAAATGCATGAGTTAAAAACAATATAATGCCAAAAATACAGTGAGAACTGGAGTCACTACCCCATTTGCAAGGTGGCTCTGAGGCTAAGGATCTGCATTACTATCTGGAAGGTTGTTGGTTCAAATCCCATTACTTCCAGAAGGGGTCCTACTCCATTAGGCCTTTGAGCAAGGTCCTTAATCTGAAAATTGCTGACCTTGCACATTGACTTACAAAGTTCATGCAAAAACACAAGTTTTCCTCTGGGTTTAATAAGTATATTAAACTAAAAAATGCTCCTCCTCCTTAGGCTCCATATGCAGAAGACAGAGCAATGAAAACTACTACAAAACTTTTTAAAAGAATACATAATAGTTAATAAACAACACAATATTGAAAGTACAATACAGACAGAACAAAACCAAAAATATAATCAGTAACACAATGTACAAAGTCATATTTTAATAATAACAGAAAGATTAATAAACAAAAAAACATACTTGAGGCTGGTATGTAAGGCTGGCTGAAACACTACAGATGCATCACAGATCAAAACATTGTCATCTACTGGATTACTTTATTAACGATGATCCACATCGTACAAGCTGGGTGTGAAATGACTTCTTCAATACACCATCACCCGGTTTGCACAATCATGAACATTCAGCTTGTCTTTAAACAAAAAATGGCACCCAAAGTCAAGATGACGATACTCAATGCCAGAGTCCTCCAAGACATAAAGAGAAGACTTCCTGCTCAATTTACACATCTTTCCTCCACTGAGATGATTGTTGAACTGCCACTACTGAAACAACATAAGAAAAGATTTGAGGAGAAATTCAAGACGTTTAAAGACCACAAAAGAAGCAATTATACTGTGACCACCAGTGGGTGTTGCAGCACCCCAAACATCAGACACAACCTCACACCAGTTCCGGTATAAGTAAAACGTTTATTCACACCAAATACCTTGTACAAAGGCTTCAAAAGCAGCATAAACCAACACAATTCTTATTCTTTTTCCTTTCTCCTTGCGCATCTTCCACCCAAATCCAGCTCTCCAGGATGAAGTCGAGCAGTCTCTTTTATCTTGGACTTGGGAGTACTTTCTGTGCTAGTGCATACCCCAATGGAAGTACTTCTGGGTCAATCAGAAGTCCTAAAAAGTAGGGATTGCAAATCCCATCAGCTCCCCCTGGTGCCCCCCATGGAACTCAACAGGGCTGCCTCATGGGACAACAGGTCCCAACATGCACTACGGGTGTCTGTGCGGGGATCCTAACCCAAAAAGGCTACCACCTAGCATATTGTGGCAAAAACTATTTATCAGTCCTCATATTCCCCAGACCTTCCATTGCACTTGCTTTCCAGCTAGGTAAGGGTTCTTATTCAGTCCTGGCTGGGACACCAGCCCTGCAAGCTGTCCATTACAATACACATTGTAAAATGATATAAATAAGAGAATTGTGAAGAATGCTAATCTTTCAAAGCTGAGCCCCACTGGAAAACTGGCTAAATCAATTACAAATGGGCAAGGAAAGCTAAGGCAATGCCAAGTTTATTCATTATTACTTTTTTTCCGGATGAAGATATGGACTGTATTGCAGCTCTCTTGAAAGATGATGCTGCAGTTTTGCAACACAGGAGGTGACACTTTGAAGAACTGTTGAAACAATAATCCTTAGTGTAATCTCTCACTATCTAAGTGGTTCCTCAGCACACAGAAACCTCCGATTTCACTAGAAAACCTTCAGACCATCAAGCACATATAGGAGAACAATCCATGCAGCCCTCATGGCATGCCTCCAGTGTTATTCTAACCTAATGACAAAGGACATGTATTCAGGTTTTAGGAGATCAATGGCAGGTCTGGAGTGATGATGAAATCCAACCACAATCAGAATTATCAGCATGGCTACCATCTTCAAAAATGGTGACAAACTGGAAATCACCATCTGCACCCTGCCAGAGGACATTGTACCTTGTATTTGAGTCCTGGAAGGACAACAGGCAGCGACACCACCATAATGCTTTATGGGAGACTAGCTGTGTTACTCGTCTTAAATAGGTTTAAATGTAATTATTCAACATAGACTTTAGTGTTAATGTTCGCAGAACACCATCTGTTGGAATGTAGTATTTTGCACTGCATGTGTCTGTTTGTGTGTCTGTCTGGATGCTTTAATTATTTCACAAAATGGGGTGTCACAAACATTTTTAGTAATGAAACCCATTGCACTTGTCATTTCAACAGATGGTTCATCACAAACATTTAAAGTAATAATGTCTATGTCTCTGTTACATGCCATTTTGTATGGGATTCATACAAACAGCATTAAGGTTTGTGATGGGACTGGAAAGACAAATGTGATGTGTTTTATTTGTAAAAATACTTGATATACCATCTTGCAGAATGACAGAGACATAGCCTCCAGATGGACCCACAGACATTTCTCCTTTTATTAAAGTGGATGAATGAGCCATGGATATGTGAACCTCTCCTAAAAGACAGAGTGAATTCAGGTAGAAAATATGGCACCTCCTGGAAAACAATGGTATTGTAGTTGCATTTTTCCAAAGTTACCAAAGTTCAGCAGCTCTGACTCAAAACTTGGGATTCAACAAAAGCCTGACACGCAGAAATGATTCCACAAACAAAATATCTTCGTTTTTAAAAGTTTAGTTAAGTTTCAATGTAAAACAGTTCACACAAAAAAGAAAATTAAAATAGCAAAAAAAAGGAAAAATGATTGTTAAGGAAGGTTCTGTTCAAAGCTTAAATCGTGTTACATCTCAAATCGTTACAATTTACTTAACATTTCTGAACCATTTCAAAACGTTTCTGAACCATTTCAAAATGGTCAGAAAACTGTATGCTTATCCCATTTCTAAGTTGAAAATGGGTCTTTCAAGTCCCTGCTTGGCTGGGATCTGTTCTAAACACAACTGGACTGATTATCACACTGTTTCTCAGTTATACTGTAGCAAGAAGGTTCTATCTCTTTCTAACTTATAGGGGGAAAAGACGATACCATTGTTTATGACTATGGAAGAAATTATATTCTATTTGTGAATAAGGCGCTATATAAGCGTCTGACCCGGCACAGATTCACACTTAGGCACGTGTAAATGGAACAGAAATCTTTTATTTTTCTTCACCTGTGGGGCACATCTTCCCCGTGAACCCCACAGGCAATGCACAGTGACAAGCACTTAAACACAGACCACACTCTTCCCCTGTTGGGCACGTCTTCCCCATGAACCCCTCAGGTATAACACAGTCCCAAAGTACCTCTTTCTCAAGACAGCAATCCTTCCACTGGTACCACCACTCTTCTCAGGCAACCTCGTCCTCTTCCTCCAGATTCTGGCTCTGAGTGGTGGTTGCTGGCTTCTTTTATGGCCCTCCCGGGAGTGCTCCTGGTGCTTGCTCACCTGTTCCCAATTGCACTCCCATGTGGGACCAATGATTAGATCAGCTGGGCTTAACTATCTCTGCCTCGCCCCCTGGCGGCCATCCCACGTCCCCACAGGGTTGAGAAGAACTCCATCTGCCATAAAACCCTGCGGGAAACTGAGGCATCATCATCAAACAGGGAGGCTGCCACCAAGCATCCCGAGGGAGGTACTGAAGAGTCCATGGCTGCTCCCCCGGAACATAAGCAGAAGGGGCGTCCTGGCCGGGTATGGACCCCGGCCGTCCTCCACAGTGCCCCGCGAGGGCTGGTCTTCTCCATAATGGGGAGTCGGTGTCCTCAGCGCTACAGCTCTGCCCTGTGGAAACAAAAGCAAATGGTCTGGGGGTGTTGCCCTGATGTCCCTGCCACTTGGACGTCCTCACAGGACAACACCACCAGATGTGGCCACAGTGGCCGCAGTTGTAGCACACTCGACTCCCTTCAGCTCGACCCTAGAGTGAAAGCAGGCAGGAAACTCCTGCCCCTTCACTCGCTCATTTGAGGGCTCCACACGTACTGGGGAAAGGTACTGAAGAGTCTCTGGTGGCTCCCCAGGAACATGAGCAGAAGGGCCGGGACCCGTCCGTCCACTACAGTGTCCCTCTCCCAGATGAGACTCGTAGGGCTCATCGACCTGTCCCGCGAGGGTCCGTCCTCTCCTGGATAGAGAATCGGTGTCCTCTGCTATACGGCTCTGCCCTGTGGAAATATAATCAACAGACCTGGGGGTGTTGCCCCGACGTCCCTGCCACTAGGACGTCCTCTCTGGACAACACCTCCAGACATGGCCACAGTGGCCGCAGTTATAACATATCCGATTCTCCTCTGCCCGACCCTTGCGGGAGCAAAAGCAGGTAGGAAATTCCCGCCCCTCCTTTTGATCAATTGAGGGCTTATGGTGACTTCGCCCCTCTGCAGCATAGCCCATTCATGTTTTTTCTTGTCAACGGGCTCATGTTGCGCTCTTTCCGGAGTTCCCGGCTTTTTCTTCCGGCTCCTTCTCTTTCCCTGAGGTGTAGAGGTGGTTTGAGTCCCTTTTTGGGAAGAAGAGGGACCCTTCTAGACGCCCATGAGACCGGCACCGGCAGTTGGGGTAAGGTAGTTTGGCAGCTGACATCTTTCAGCTGCCTCTCAGCACACTCTCCTGCCATGTTATCGGTCACCGTGGCAACGTCTTGTGTAGGGGGCAGGACGGCCTGGCAAGCCATATTAATCATGACGGCAGCCTCTCTTTTACAGCACAGGCTTCACTTACTTGTACTGCTCTGTCCTGCAGGCTGGAGGAGGACGTACCGCGTCTGCTGAGCCACCCAGCAATGGTTTCCAACGGCGCGCCCAGCTTCTTGTCCAGACCTCCCTTCACCTCCTACAGGACCTGAAAGATCTGGGCCAGAGACTGCAGAGGTAGGAGGACCGACTCTCCCTCGCGTGCAGCCCAGGAGAAGTCAGTTCTATCGGCCGGTGACAGGCTTGAACTCACCTCGTCTTGTGCCGACCGTGAATCGCGGAGCCCCTGTGCTTTCTTTACAGGCGCCTCCAGGACGTCTTCGTGACCGGGGTGGAGTCTCGTTGCCCCCGTCTGAATATCACTGTTGACGGACAGCCGAAACATATCACCCCCATCCCTTACCTATTACAGAGAGGGGTTCCTGCTCCTCCGCCGGGACAACCGTACCAGGGATGTCTTCCAGGCTCTTGTCTCTCGACTGTTGTCCGGAGTCGAATAGGGCCCTCAGGTCAGCTTCGCTCCCCTTGTAGCTCATCTCACCATTGCGCCACGGACAGGCATCAGTCGGCCATTGACAGGGATTCAGCTCTTTTGTACCTAGGAGGCAGGCAGACGGAACAAATGCATACTTCACCCATGGTGAATCATCTCTGCGTCTGTCGCTGACCTCTCTATGGATCACGTTGCTCTTAACGGCATGGTGTTGTCTGGTTGCCGACTTTCGTGCCCATCCGGTCCTCTCTTTCCCCATTCAGTATTGTGTTCCTGCGGGCGTCTTTCCTGCGGCTCCCTGCCGCTCGTGCAGGAGCGTGCCTTGCGCTGCTGTGCTGCCTCGGGAGTGCGCTGTGAGCTTGTAGTGCGCTCTCTGCGTCGGGAGCGCACTCTGCGCTTGTAATGCGCTCTCTACACTGTGTTGTGTCTGTTCACCCGCAGCTCTGTCGGGTGTGCGCTACTCGCGCTGTTGTGTCGCGCCCGTGCCTCGCTCCACTGCGTGTAGCACTGCTATGCCGGGCCCTCACACAATATTTTTTTACAGGTCCCAGTCCAAATGGACGGACTGGAATCCTGATGACTATGCCAGTGTGAATAAGGCGGTATATAAGCGTCCGACCCGGCACAGATTCACACTTAGGCACGTGTAAATGGAACAGAAATCTTTTATTTTTCTTCACCTGTGGGGCACGTCTTCCCCGTGAACCTCACAGGCAATAGACAGTCCCAAGCACTTACACACAGACCACACTCTTCTCCTGTGGGGCACGTCTTCCCCATGAACCCCACAGGTATAACACAGTCCCAAAGTACCTTGTTTTCCAAGACAGCAATCCTTCCGCTGGCACCATCACTCCTCTTCTCAGGCAACCTCGTTCTCTTCCTCCCGATTCTGGCCCTGAGTGGTGGTTGCTGGCTTCTTTTATGGCCCTCCTGGGAGTGCTCCTGGTGATTACTCACCTGTTCCCAATTGCACTCCCGTGTGGGGCCAATGATTAGACCAGTTGGGCTTAACTATCTCTGCCTCGCCCCCTGGCGGCCATCCCAGGTCCCCACAGGGTTGAGAAGAACTCCATCTCCCATGAAACCCTGCGGGAAACTGAGGCATCATCATCAACCAGGGAGGCTGCCACCAAGCTTCCCGGGGGAGGTACTGAGGAGTCCATAGATGCTCCCTCGGAACATAAGCAGAAGGGGCGTCCTGGCCGGGCATGGACCCCGGCCGTCCTCCACACATTCAAATTAAGCAACATTAATATGAGTTTAACTCAAAACTTTAACTTTCTAAGATTGGCTCTTACAGATATAAAGTTATTGGAACAGGCTGTTTTAGGTTGGACTACTTTCTCATTTGAAGTTTAACACACACACAGATCCATTCATATAAACATTGATTATGACTGATACCTGAAAAGCCAGTCACTCCACAAAACTCCAAATGTAGATTCAATAGCTTTAGCATGAACAACCCATAGGCATCCCCAGGATATACAGGTGCTGGTCATAAAATTAGAATATCATGACAAAGTTGATTTATTTCAGTAATTCCATTCAAAAAGTGAAACTTGTATATTAGATTTATTCATTACACACAGACTGATGTATTTCAAATGTTTATTTCTTTTAATGTTGATGATTATAACTGACAACTAATGAAAGTCCCAAATTCAGTATCTCAGAAAATTAGAATATTGTGAAGAGGTTCAATATTGAAGACACCTGGTGCCACACTCTAATCAGCAAATTAACTCAAAACACCTGCAAAAGCCTTTAAATGGTCTCTCAGTCCAGTTCTGTAGGCTACACAATCATGGGGAAGACTGCTGACTTGACAGTTGTCCAAAAGACGACCATTGACACCTTGCACAAGGAGGGCAAGACACAAAAGGTCATTGCTAAAGAGGCTGGCTGTTCACAGAGCTCTGTGTCCAAGCACATTAATAGAGAGGTGAAGGGAAGGACAAGATGTGGTAGAAAAAAGTGTACAAGCAATAGGGATAACCGCACCCTGGAGAGGATTGTGAAACAAAACCCATTCAAAAATGTGGGGGAGATTCACAAAGATTGGACTGCAGCTGGAGTCAGTGCTTCAAGAACCACCACGCACAGACGTGTGCAAAACATGGGTTTCAGCTGTCGCATTCCTTGTGTCAAGCCACTCTTGAACAAGAGACAGCGTCAGAAGTGTCTCGCCTTTGGACTGCTGCTGAGTGGTCCAAAGTTATGTTCTCTGATGAAAGTAAATTTTGCATTTCCTTTGGAAATCAAGGTCCCAGAGTCTGGAGGAAGAGAGGAGAGGCACAGAATCCACATTGCGTGAGGTCCAGTGTAAAGTTTCCACAGTCAGTGATGGTTTGGGGTGCCATGTCATCTGCTGGTGTTGGTCCATTGTGTTTTCTGAGGTCCAAGGTCAACACAGCCGTCTACCAGGAAGTTTTAGAGCACATCATGCCTCCTGCTGCTGACGAACTTTATGGAGATGCAGATTTCATTTTCCAACAGGACCTGGCACCTGCACACAGTGCCAAAGCTACCAGTACCTGGTTTAAGGACCATGGTATCCCTGTTCTTGATTGGCCAGCAAACTCGCCTGACCTTAACCCCATAGAAAATCTATGGGGTATTGTGAAGAGGAAGATGCAATACGCCAGACCCAACAATTCAGAAGAGCTGAAGGCCACTATCAGAGCAACATGGGCTCTCATAACACCTGAGCAGTGCCACAGACTGATCGACTCCATGCCACACCGCATTGCTGCAGTAATCCAGGCCAAAGGAGCCCCAACTAAATACTGAGTGCTGTACATGCTCATACTTTTCATGTTCATACCTTTCAGTTGGCCGACATTTCTAAAAATCCTTTTTTGCATTGGTCTTAATTAATATTCTAATTTTCCGAGATACTGAATTTGGGACTTTCATTAGTTGTCAGTTATAATCATCAACATTAAAAGAAATAAACATTTGAAATACATCAGTCTGTGTGTAATGAATGAATCTAATATACAAGTTTCACTTTTTGAATGGAATTACTGAAATAAATCAACTTTGTCATGATATTCTAATTTTATGACCAGCACCTGTAACCTAGATGGTAAAGACTGACAAGCTTTAGTTAATGCCACTTATCAACCAACTATGCATTCTGCTGGAAGAGTCTCTCTTCACCCCTGATTTTCTTAAACTAAGAAAGGAACTCAATTTCCAGCCCCCAGTGGTAGAATAGAGCAAAATACAAACAGGAGAACAGAATTTAAAATGTTATGATTTAAGCCTTATGCAAATAACACTTTCTACCTAAACTACAATAATTATGAAAATTTTCAGGTAATTCTTATCTAAATATTAGGGGGCCCCCGGGCTGCGCTACATCACTTTCACCAAACAGCAAATCTTTTAATTCTAGTGAATACGCCTCTTCACTGGGAAGAAACACTACTTTTCCCTGATGGTAACACGAATCAGACGATCTACAAGTTTCTGACTTAATGTTTAAATCTGAACAATATATTCAATCTCTTTTTGCTGTTTTGTTATTTCACTGAGTAATAATTTCCATTTGTTTGCACTAATGTGGTCTTTACTATCATTTTTTTTTAACTTTTTAGTACTTCCATTATCTCTAACCTGCTCTGCATGTGTATCACGCTAATGTTTTTGAACCTCTTTACGACATTCTACTTTGTCATCTACTCTTTGTCTTTTATTTCCAGCCCCAGGTGTGGTTAAATCTCTTGGCACAAAGTCACATCTCACGGGACGTGAAAGTATCTCTCTGAAAAAGTCACGTCTCATCCCAGGCTAAAACGTCTCGTCTCGTCCCAGGATTTTTTTATTAAAATAGTGAGACAAAAGCATTAACAGACAAGGTACATTTATCAGTAGCCAAGTAACATAACAAACTGTTTTAGCATAGAAAAAGGAACAAAGTCCCTTTGTAAAAGTCCTTTTTTTTCATATGTAACAAATGTAAAGAGACAAAAAGGCATAAGATAAAGGGTCTGGGGCATCCGAAGGCAAACCCCGTATATTAAGTAATGTGTTTTGAGCGGCTGGGGGCGGTACCAAGCCTAGACGCCCGGAAGGACCAAAGGAGGGATCATGCCTCCTCCGGACCACAAGGGAGCGACCGCCCTGGTGGCTATGGGGACCATGGGAAAGGAGCAAGGAAGCTCAACCCTATAGGGGCCCGTGGTCACCATCGGGGGTGCCCAGATGCCTGGAAAGCACTGGTCCTCAGCACTTCCACCACACCCGGAAGTGCTTGGGGGACGAAGACGAGGAACACCTGGAGTCCTTCCTGGTGTACAGCGGCACTTCCACCATACCAGGGAGTGCTGGCAGAAGTTCATTGGGAGGCACCTGGAGCACGTCCGGGTGAATATAAAAGGGGCCGCCTCCCTCCATTCAATGGCTGGACTCGGGTGGAAGAGGACGGAACTCGGAGGAAAGGAGTGGAGGTGGTCAGAAGAGAGAGGGGCATTACAAAGGCCTAAACTTACAGGGTGATTTGGTATGGAGTACGGGGTTGTGTGCACTTGTAAATACTAAATTATGAATAAACATGTGTTGGTGGTTGAACTTTCGGTGTCCGCCTGTCTGTGTCCGGGCCAGCTTCCACAAATGCTAAAGGTGTAAAAAGAAAACACGTGGTACTAAGCAAGTGAGATGTTGCAGATTCTCAAGACAATCTGATCTTAAGATGGTGTCAGTCCGTTTTATGAGGAATTCTGGAAAGGAGAGGTGGGTCCAGGTGGTCTGACTCTGGAACTGATGTCAGAGTGGGAGAGGTGTCAATCTTCCTTTCTATAGAGGGAGAAGGAGAAGAGAGGGTGATATTAGACAGTGCCCCATAATGTCTCAGCAGTAAATCACACTTACCTAAGATTTTAGGTTGCTCCACAAGTACACGTGTTACACAAGGAATCTTCTGCTCCTTCTTCCTACTAGGACACGTGTGTCCATGCTGTCACTGACATAGAGTGAGTCTCCTGGATGTTGCCTGTGTGGCCTTACACTTTTATGGTTAAAGAAGGACGAGAGATGCAGTGCCACACAGACCTTCTTACACAAACAGTGATTCACTTCTTGTAATCGCTGGCCTAGTAAGACAGGTAGGATTTTTTTCTGTTGAATTATATGTTGAATTTCTTCTTGTTGTTAGCCTTGCCTTGTGCTGTACCTAAATAAACACCTCTTTCTAAGTTCTGTTCTTTTGCCTTTATTCTGGTTACTAGGAATATGTGTGGGTGCCCCTTAGTGGTCACACTGGTTTTCTCCTGTTCTCAGATTTGCCCTCTATAAAATTGTGCATATTAGGGATCTAAATGAAACTATACATAGTTATAATGCCCTATCCAGGAAAGGTTTTCTTCTTGCACCAACTCCAGCAGAGTAATGCTATTTGTCCCCACAGCCCCGTATTGGATGATGCAGGTTATACAAAGCAATAGATAGAATTTAGATATAATCACTAGCATGGATTAACGGTGCTTAACACGTTGACTGTCAGCTACAAGTTGGGAACATTTTCTGTTCCTTGTGTCAACTAACAATTTACTCAAGTTTTAAGGAAAATACATTTTATTTCTAAATTTTGCTCAATAATAAAAATGTATTTAATTAGTATATTAAAATAACACCCTGATTTTACTTAGACATCAAGAACAAATTTACCTATTGTCATTGTAGCAGTCAACTTGTTAATATGCTGACACACACCGCCACTGAGTCTGGATTCAGTTCCCAACCTAGTCACATGTTGCATAAACATATCACATGGTCTTTGTTCCCATATGAGTATTTTCTGGGCTCTCTAGACCCTCCTAAATCTCAAAAGCATGAATGATAAATTAATTTCCAATTCTAAAATCGTCCCTATGTGAGAGGATGACATTGCATCTTGATTGGTATTGGTTCCCACCTTGCTCCCAGTGCTCTAATGCTGATAGATAGATAGATAGATAGATAGATAGATAGATAGATAGATAGATAGATAGATAGATAGATAGATAGATAGATAGATAGATAGATAGATAGATAGATAGATAGATAGATAGATAGATAGATAGATAGATAGATAGATAGATAGATAGATAGATAGATAGATAGATAGATAGATAGAATGTGGTTATTGTGGTGAGCTAGCTACCTGCCTTGTGCACAAGAATGAAGGGAAAACTGTGGCTCCTAGTGATCCTGTAATGGAAATGTAGAGTTCAAGAATGGACAAATGTTTTCTGTTAGCAATTTGGGTTCCTTTGTAAGACACTTGTTAAGAAGAGCTCAGACTAACCTCTGTCAGCATTTACTTGCCAACAATAAAAAAAGGTATTTTTTCACTGAAAAACAGCCAGAAATACTGCATTAGCTAACTTCCTTTCACACTTCAGTATACCAATAATATTTTCTGCACGGGATGCAATTTGAACGACCGGTTGTCTTGCTAAGATCTAAATCTTTCAGCTATCAGCTTTGCATTTTAGGAGAATATGTCTTTAGTCCACCAATCAGTTTTTTATAAGGAAAAAATAGTTAAACATTATTTTTTTCAGGGCCAAGAAAATATTTTAACTTAATATTTTATCAGGCAATAATTTAAACAGCTATTGAATTTGTTCAACTTATTAGAACGTCCATCCATTTTTGTTCACTTTTTTTATCCATTACCCTTATTATATTCTGTAGGCGTACTGCCCTGTTTTATTTTTATGGCTCCACTGGTTTTGAATAGATGGCTGGTAATACAGATGTAATTTAAGAACAGTTTTAGGGTTTATAACTCAGTCTAATAAAATGGTAAGGCCATGAAAGCTGTGCAGTAAGTCAGAAGTTATATGTGGACATGTTATTACTTTTGGTGATGACCAAGGGCAAATTAGTGACCAAAATCCAATGAATCTCTAAGAACGGAACTTACTGTAAGTGAACTAAAGCTGAATTATAATTAAAGGTTAGTAAAGAAATTAAATTTGCATGGACAGTTTATCAGGACCTGTTCTAACGTGGAAGTATAATGCCAAGAATGTAAATGTGACAGTGATGAGAGGTGCTCTCCCTCGAGGTACTTATGAAATTGAAATATTTTTGTGAATACGTTGATTATAAAAATATGTATCTACTTCTTTGACTTTAAGTTTAAGTTCAAGCTTATTGTTTTTTCTTACTTGAGTGTAAATGGCAATGGTACAATACCAAAAATAGTCAAAAAATGTGTCATCATAAAAATTCTTAATGCATTTAATTAAGATTTTACATAAATGTATTAATTCATAAACATATTTAATGTAACACAACCCTAGGCACAGGGTAGCTAGCAACCTCGGACAGGACACCAGTCCATCATAGAGCACACAGCCACACTGAGGCCAGTTTAGAGTGACCATTAAAGCTACTCTATGGTGTTGTGAATGTGGGAGGGAAATCTATACAGACAACATCCAGTCACTAGATTTAAAACTACTTACTGTTAGCATTCTCCTAAATCACAATAAAAAACAATATAATTGAATAGAGAAAAATTAGGACAGCTGTGAATCTGAAAAGAGCCCAAAGTCCCGAGTGTCCAGCCAAATTGTTCTGAATTTATTATTTTGAGTGTTTTTTCTTTCATGTATTTTTCTCTTGATGCCAATTTTTTTTCTGTATTTTCTTTATGTCAGTCATACATAATTTTATGTTAGAAGCCTCTCACAGCTGCCATGATTCTGAATTGTTTTTCCATGGTTACAGCCATATTGTTTACTGTTCCCCTACACATCGCCTGTCATGTGATGTGGGTTTAGGCGATATATTGATTCATCTTCTCCAGCCTATAAAAAAATGGTAGCATATTCCCAGGCTTCCTCACTTTGGATCAATGACACTTTAGGTTAAATTTCTTTGCTGCCTAATTGAGATTTGGCAAGGACAATAACCCAAGGACATACAATAGGTTTTTTGTATAAAACTCTGGTTTGGTTTTTCAAAAAGTATTTGTTGTTTTGGTATTCTGACAACGGCCTGACTCCTTTTATGTTTGCTTCCTAAAAAAATACTTTAGTTTGCCAGTCTCCTATTATTATATTATATTAATAATATATTATATATATATATATATATATATATATATATATATATATATATATATATATATATATATATATATATATATATATATACATATATATATATATATATATATACTTGTAACGGCCGACCCTTACCCAGCTGGCAGCTACACCTCCAAGACCTGTGGCCTGGATTATTTACTGAGAATGAATCTAACTATCAAGCCGTACCTCTAACAAATTTAACTTTTCCCCCACAATCGACGGTGTAAATATAAGCACACAAAAGCAGGTATGTAAAATTAAACTGATTAAATGTATTAAATGAAACAACAAGACAAATGCAAAAATAGAAAGATAAACATATATAAAAATATAAATATCCCTGCACCACATGAACAACGGGACACCACCATATATAAATACAACAAAACCCTCCCTTGCCCCTGTAACATATAACAAACACCGAACAACAATAATGAATGTTATACGGAATGATTGTGAACTTGAGTCTGGTTATAAAAACTGTCCTGAATACAGATGACTGAGCTAGAGAAAAATGCGTTGTTTGATTTTCCCGGCAAATGGAGTAACCTCACCGTGATTCCTCGGCGTATGGTGGATGACGAATCATACCTGAGGTCTCAGCAGATGAAGGATGAAAGACAGTCCGGCAAAATGAAAAACAAACTGGTACAAAGGCGCGATGTGAAAAAACAGCAAGTAAGTTGATACGTGGTTGAAAACAAATGGTCTCCTTTCTCCTCTCCTCTCTCTATTCCCTCCTGATGGCTTAAATAGTCCTGTAACGGCTGTAATTGATTAATTGTGAACAGGTGTTTTTCAGGTTAGAGGCTGTGGTCTTCTTCCATCATCCGTCCCCCTTTAAGGGGACAGCATTTACTGATACTGACCCGACTGAGAAATGATTTTGGCTGGACCTAACCATTTAGGCGCTAGCTTGGCGGAGAACCTTTTGCTGGCATCCGAGAGATGGTGTGCTCTAATCCAGACCAAATCACCCGGCGAAAGTGCGCTTCCTTACGCCAGGCATTGTACAACTTGGCATGTCTGGATGTCGAACTCACCAACCTCTGTTGGATTCTCTGCTGTAATTCCTCTAGTTTAAATAAATTACTGTAGCTGGTGGTTTCTGGACTAGGGGCTCTGTGAAAGAGTCGGTCAAGCGGGCCCTTTAGATGTCTGCCCAGCGCAACCAAAGCAGGCGTCTCACCTGTGGCTTCATGCACAGCGGTGTTCAGGGCAAACCGGAGCTCGGGGAGCCATTTATCCCAATCCTGATGGCGTTCACCCACATAGGAGGCAGTCATGTTCTTCAGGGTCCGGTTCACTCGCTCTGTCATGTTGGCCTGGGGATGGTAAGCTGTTGTCAGGTTTTTCTTCACTCCCCAGGCTGTATAAAGTTCATCTAATACAGAGCTCGTAAACTGCGGACCCCGGTCTGAGACGATGTTCTTCGGCACCCCCCAGCGGGTGCAGATTTCGTTTTTCAGGGTGAAGCATATCTTCTTGGTTTTAGCATCCGTTAATGCAAACAGTTCCACCCACTTTGAAAAATAATCGATCACCACCATCAGGACGGTTTTCCTCGAGCTGGTAACAGGAAATGGCCCCATTAGGTCGACTCCCAAAGTCTCCCCTGGTCCATCAGCGATTGTCGATTGCAAAAATCCTGCCGGTTTACCAGGTGGGTTTTTGAGCTGCTGGCAGGTTAAGCACTTCTTCACGTGGTGGCAAACGTCTTTTCGGACAGACGGCCAGACAGACGGCCACCACACAACCCCCAGGATCTTCAATAAAGTTTTTGTCCTTCCAAGGCGACCACCTAAAGGACTGTCATGATAGTAACTCAGAAAGTCGGGGATGAGCTCTTCCGGGACCACTAGTTGGTGTTGCAGACCCCCAAGGGAGGATGGAGTGGTCCTATACAGAACACCCTGGAAGTCCACGAAGTGTACCCGGTCGGTACGCTGCTGCTCCAGTCCCTCCCTGATGTTCTGGCAGAATGGACTGGTGGCTTGTGTTTGAGCCAGGTCTTCAAGGCTTCTTGGCAGAGGGAGGACCATCTTCTTTGCCTCTGCCAAACACACCAAACACTCTTTTTCAGCCGTCGAATAATTCAGCTCAGCGCCGTGCAATGCTCGAGAGGCGTAAGCGATGACATGTTCAGCCTGGTTGCTGGCATCTGTTTGTACTTGGAAAGTGAGCTGCGGATCTGGCTGGGCCAGAACGGACGGCTCTTGAAGATGGTTCTTTAGTTGCTCGACCGCGTCCTGGCACTCCGTTGTCCACTCCCACGGGACATCTTTTTTTCTTAAGTAGTTCAAGGGAGCCGCTATATCAGCCATCCTGGGGATGAACTTGTGATACCACCCCACTAACCCAAAGAAACGTTGTAAAGATTTCAAATCCGTGGGCATGGGGTAGTCTCGGATGGCTAAGGTCTTCTCGGGGTCTACAGCGACCCCCTCAGATGAAAGAATGTGCCCGAGGAAGCGGATGTGGGGTTGAATGAAGGTACATTTCTTCGTGTTCAGCGTGAGGTGCGCTTGATGAAATCATTGGAAGATGGTGTCCAAGTCCTGGAGATGTTGTTTAACAGAAGGGGAGTAAACAATGACGTCGTCGATGTAAACAAAGCAGATCTTGCCTATCAACCCCCTCAGTACTTGCTCCATGAGCCGCTGGAAGGTGGCCCCAGCATTTTTAAGCCCAAAAGGCATGACTTTGAACTGGAACAAGCCTTCGGGGTTGATGACTGCCGTCTTCCTCTTACTCCCCTCGTCCATCAGCACCTGCCAATAGCCACAGCGGAGGTCTAGTGTGCTGAAAACTGCAGCTCCATGCAGTGACTCCAGAATCTCATGAACCAGGGGCATGGGATATGCGTCCAGGCTCGTCTTTCCGTTAACCCCTCTGTAGTCCACGCAGAAACGATAGGTGTCATCCGTCTTCTTCACGAGGACCACGGGGGACGCCCAGAAGGAGGAAGATGGTTCGATTATTCCCTCGGTGAGCATTCGATCAAGGTGTTCTTTAATTATGCCCTTCTTCAGTGGAGAAACACGGTATGCTCGGTGCCTTACTGGAATTTCGTCTGAGGTGTGGATCACGTGGGTAACTCCATGGGCAACTCCTAATTTCTCAGTTCACACCTCGGCCCATTTCTTCAGCACCGGCCTCACCTCTTCGGGCTGTTCCTCCACAGGGGCTGCCGCTGAGGTGCTTGCGTCACTCCTCACTGCTGCGTAGAAACCAATGAATTCTGAGCCCAGATCTTCTTTTGATTTGTGTACGAATTCACATACCCCTTCCCCCGGCACCGTATACCCCCTGGGACTGAGATGGATGGTCATCCTCATGGTGGTTAAAGAATCCAGCCCAAGGAGTAACGGGACGGACAGGTGCCAGTCATCCAGGACATATGTATCCATTTCCCAGGTGGTGGAGAGTACACTGTACCTCAAAGGGACATTGCCCAGGGCCCTGTGTTCACTCCCACCTGCCAATACAAATCGGACAGACGGGGCAGATGTTAAGTTGTCTGTCGGTCGGATAATCTTCTTCCATATGTTTGAGCGGATTAAGGTGTGATGGCTCCCTGTATCCACCACCACATCCACCTGCCACCCCCCGCAGCTTCACTGGGACGATCAGGAGGGACGTACTCGCTTGCATGATGGCGAGATCGGCTTCCGACCGGCAAGGTTTGGCTCGCTGGGGTTTTAGGGGCTGGGTTTCTCGTGTACTGGCTTGTACTTTATTCCAGTAAGTTTTTTGAGTTTCCCCAGTCCCGTTCCACTTGCGAACCCACCTTTACCAGGTCTTCCACTGACCCCACAACCTCCCTGAGACCCCCAGCTAACCGCGGGTTACAGGCATTAAGGATGCGGTGGACCACCTCTTCTTCAGACATAGCCGGCCGCCACTTCAAACACAAAGCCCGATATTCATAGGCGAAGTCCCGGATGGATTGCGAAGGCAGTTGCACCATGGATCGCAGCTTGTCCTCCAGTTCGGATTCATAATCTTCCGGAAGAAAAGCCGCGAGGAAAGATCAACGAAAGGATCCCCAGTCTTTAATGTTCTTCTTGGCTGTCAGCCACCAGCTCAGTACCGGCCCCGAGAAGGAGGCCCCTATCACCCCCATAAGCTCTTCTGGGGTTAAAGGGTTAACAGCCAGATAAGCTTCCCCTTCTTCCACAAAGCTGAGGACATCATCAATGTTATATGGAGCCCCCAACTTGGGAAAGGAAAGGCGCACCCCAAGAACAGAGGGCCGATTGATGTATTCACCCCCCCCACGAGACCCGTACGGCATAGAATGACAGGGTGACTGACGTAACTTCTGGACACTCCTTTGGACCTCCCCTTGAAGAGTTTCTTGCCAGCGTTGATCTCGCCTCTGGAGGCACAACACGATTTCCCGCCCCAGGAGTTGAACTTGCTCATTGATGTATTCTTTTATTTCCTTCTGGGAGCTGCAGATGCGAGCCCGCAAGGCATCTTCGCACCCGAGCGCACTTTCCACAACCTTGTGAACTTTCTCATCCAGCCAGGTTAGTTGTTGCGCCAGACCTTTACGGGGACAGCATTTACTGATACACACACATAAACAGCAAACGGGACAATGGAAACGAGACGCACTCAGTACTGACATTTTACAACACTAACTATGTAGCCCCGCTACATACTATTATATAATAATATAATATTAATATATTATATTATTATTCTCTGTTAAACTTTTGCCATATCATTATTTTTTTATGATTTTATTTGACTTTAGCTGATTTCTTATACTGTATATAGTATGCAGGGTTTTAAATATCAAGGAATCTGATTCCACTATCTATGCTGACTTATGATTTCATTCAGGCATTGTTCCTGCTTTGTGCTCAATGTTTGCTGGGATAGGCTCCAGCTTTCCTACAGTCCTTTTTTGGATAAGCAGCTTACAAAAATGGACAGAGGGAATTGTAAATAATTCATAGGAACCCATGATGCCATTTTATTTCACATGGACACCACCATTTTTACAGTTCTTTTGTTGATGATTATCACACTGTTGCAAAGCAGGGACAACTGCAGGGACAGCTGGAAGTGTATGGTGCATGATGTCACCACTGCAATGGTATGAAGTGACATTCTCTTCCTGATTGTCCAAGAATATGGATATTTCAAATTGTTCACTACTCTTTCTTTGTGATTAAATATCTTGGTTTTGACTTTTTGTTGATTCTGTTTTCTGACAATAATTTAGAAACGTCTTTTAGTGTTGATGTCTCACTGTGTTGTATTTAACCTATTTTTCAACACCTATTGCATGTACAACCTATATAGAAGGAGGGTCTCTCTTTGAATTGTTCTTCCCAAGATTTCTTCCTTTCTTTCTGCAGTTTTCTTGGGTGTTTTTTTTTTTCTTGTTTTTTTACAAAGTCAAGGATGTTGAGCCCTCAATTAAACAGGGCCTGTTAAAGCCCATTGAGGCATTCTTTGTGCGATCTTGGGCTATCCGCAAAAATATTTTGTTGTTGTTATAGCAGATCTTCATTTCACATGCTAATCTCATTTGTTAGTTAAATGTCTTCTTCTGGTCCTTGTTCTTTTTTTCCTCTTTTGCCATTTTGTCATCTATTGGCAGAATACTGGCTGATCCAAGTGGTCTTTGGTAACGCTAAAGGAATTTTATTTCAAGGCTGAAATGGGAGAACTTATAACAACAATGTTTGATCCTTGTAGAGGAATTGCGAAACATTAGCGATTGTTGGCAAACATCCACTTACGATCTTGACATCACTTTTTCTGATGGTATGTGGGAGACTCTGAGCCCAGACAGAATCAGACTGCACCAAGCAGTGCAATATCAGTTTCATTGTACTGTTACAATAAGATGACGTGTGCTGGTGACACCTTCATGCTTGCTTGTGTTACCAGCCTCACGGTCTAGGGGAACCTGGGCCAGGTACAAGCCACTGTAGCTACAGGGCGTAGCCACAGTGATATGGTGAAAAGCATAAAAGAAACAGACAGCAGTCCCGAGTCTCAAACCATACTTCTCTGTTCACTTCTTTCTTTATTCTCCTTTTCCCAGAAATATATATATGCTTCAATTTCTGCATAGATGAACATGGTAATCAGTGACAACAATGGTGCAAGCCAATTTACTCTGTATAACAAATAGTGTAAACACATTTACTTTGAGTACTTGATTAGAAACCAATGTCCCAAGAACTCATTAATTTTCCAAGGAAGCAGACAGTTCTGTATCCCCACATTGTGTGTAGATAAGATACTAAATCAAAGCAGTCTGACTATATAAAAGCAGGTGACTCTTTAGCAAGACAGGTAAATATTTGTGTCCTGTAGATAGCCATCAGCAATAACCTGTAGCAGAATTTTCCAGAAATTCTGCCTTTTCTTTAAAACACTGGTTTATAGCCCATTACACTAAGCAACACACCAAAATGTCATTTTCTTTAGAATACTGAATTTTAACCCATTACACTTGTCTACATCAAGACCTGGGAGATCCAACAAGTGCTAGGGAAAAATGGATCCACCTCTTCCACAAAGAGCAAGTGCAGACAGAAATGGAAAAATGCTCATCACCATCCAGATAGATAGATAGATAGATAGATAGATAGATAGATAGATAGATAGATAGATAGATAGATAGATAGATAGATAGATAGATAGATAGATAGATAGATAGATAGATAGATAGATAGATGTCCCCATGGAGAAAATTTAATAAAAATAAATATTCATAAATAAGTAGATAAGTTGGTAAATAAATACACACACACACACAAACACACGCTTTGGTCTTAACAAAGTGACTGCCACAGGAGTCTTTATTTGCCCTCACCAAATCCACTTCCGATGTGAATATCCAGTTCAAAAGAGTGTTTCTGGTAGATGCCAATGATTGAGTTTATGGAGAATAAAAAGATCAAAAAGACCCACTACATCCTTCTCTTCTGATTTAAATGGATCTACAACAACACATTGCAATTTCCAAAGTCCCTCTGCATCAGTTCAAACCTGTTTAAAGACACAGGCCCCATATTTACAAAGCAGAGGCCTCATGCATAATAGTGTGTGTAGAATTCACACTAAAACATGGCGTATTGGCAAAAGTAGAAATGTGCGTACACACAAAAATATTCAGATGCAGAAAACTGTGCATAAGCCAACTTCCATGCACTTCCACTACATAAATCCCAGTCAAAGTGAAATGTAACGCTTGTGCACGCGCCTGCAGCCCCACCCCATCTCCTCCCAGAATTACGCCTCGTTGAATATGCAAATTAATATACAGTAACTATTCCCTTAAGTACAGCATTCTGTGAAAAGACAATGGCAAAAGCACTGGGAAAAAATGAATTTCAGTGAATGCCAAATGGAGGCAATTAAAAACATACTAATGTTGGTTTAAGCAGTTATATAAACAGCAAAAGGAAGTTGATCGAAAGTTCAAGTTCAGAAAGTCACACAGTGCCCGAAATAAAAAAGAAGTGGTCAGATATCAAAGTCGCTGTGAAAAGGTGAGTGTAGCCCACCATCTGAGTGTCATATGGAAGCTTATTAGGGTACAGAGAAAAGAAAAAAAATAGGGACACAGTGTGAAAAAAGCTCGAAATGTCAACTTTAACCTTGAAATTTCCACTTTAATCACATTTATTTTGTCATTAAAGTAGAACGTCCTAAACTTCATCTTAAAGTTGTTTAATTTACTAGTTTCTGAAATCCCATTGTAACTAAAGTAGCACGTTAAATGCTTCGTATTCTATGTGTTCTTCTATGTACTCTATGTTTGAGAATCACTATGCACTTCTTAAACAGGCTTTCTTTTACACTGACAGGACACAGAATACATTACATTCATGATGTTACAGCTCTCTGAACAATTTAAATACTAAGATGTATACTTGATATAATTTTCATGATGATAGGAATTAAAGCATGTATTATACAAGGGGGGCATAGTGGCGCAGTGAGCGTTGAGCTGGCGCCCTGTCCAGAGGTTGTTTCTGCCTTCCGCAAGATGCTTGCTGCGCCGTGCGCGTCCCTCGATGAAATAATTTATTGCAGCAGTACTGTCTCTTTCAAATGTACTAACCTTGTACAATTCCTGTCCTTCATTTACTTTCTCCAAGTAACCAATCGTCACACAATAAGTTCTTTAATAAATGTGAAGCCATCTGTAAGCTTAGAAAGTTGATTTTTCAAATGTTTTAAGAAACATTGAAATATCGTCACAGTACATGTTTATTATTCCATCCATCTATCCATCCAGGGTTGCACCAGTCCCAACAAGCATACAGCACGAGGCAGGAACAATCCCTGAAAGGGGCACCACCCACTGTATCCACATGTTTAAATATTAACAGTATACATTATTTAAATGAAGTTAAAATTGTATCTGTATAATGAAATATACATACTTTACTGCATTTCATCTTAAAAATGATTATCAAGAGCTCCAAGAAGATAGCGCTTGGAAATCTAAATCAAATTTGAAGATAGTTGTCATCATATGTAAATACGCACTCTCTTCTATTGAACTGAATTGAATTCCATCCATCCATCCATTTTCCAACCCACTGAATCTGAACACAGGGTCATGGGGGTCTGCTGGAGCCAATTCCAACCAACACAGGGCATAAGGCAGGAACCAATCCTGGGAAGGGCACCAACCCACCGCAGGGCACACATACACAAACCAAGCACACACTAGGGCCAATTTAGAATCGCCAATCCACCTAACCTGCATTTCTTTGGACTGTGGGAGGAAACCCACGCAGACACAGGGAGAACATGCAAACTCCACACAGGGAGGACCCGGGAAGCGAACCCAGGTTTCCTTACTGCGAGGCAGCAGCTCTACCCCTGTGCCACCGACACCTCACTGCTCAGCTGCCTTCTTCGCTCGCTCACACACCGGCTTTCTCCTGCCTGCTTCCTACTGCCTTCTTCTCTTCTCTTAACCTCCATTCACTTTTTTCTTTTTTCTCCCTCCTAGCCGCCACGCACTTCTATTTATTATGGGGACATGGATCAAATGTGGCAATTAGCAGCTCCCGACACCAATCACGGACGCGGACGACTCCTCACTTGTGCACTTAAGTGAGGACCGTCCGCATCACGAATCACGCGGGAACCGCTCTGACCACACATACCATGCCCCCTCTCTAAGCTGCGAGTGCGGTGATTATTTATTTTAAAAAGTGGCCTTTTTGACGTGAGCTGTGGACCCGCTACACCACACTCACATGTACCAATCATAAAACAGGATACACTATACAAAAAGGAAAACCCCTTAGTGGCAATGTTACAGATACGCGTCAATGTGCAAAGCTTCCACTGTCTCACTATTAGTGAGCTGCAATCCAACAATGAAGTTTGCTTTGGTCACACAGATTCCTGATCACTAACGTCAAATAGCCGGTTGTAGACACTTTTCAAATGTGCTGCATGGAGACCTCATCAACAAAGTCATAAAGAATTCCCCAGACACCTTGCTGTAGATTCATTTGAATTATAGTGTTCTTAATAATGGGTTGATAAGAGAGAATGAGGCTGTTTTAATGTTTGTGAGAACATCACAATGTTCTGTCTACTCATTCACTGGCTGAGTATAACTGGAAACCATAACTGATCTACTGATAATAGTTTCATTATGGGATTGAACAGTGCAGCAGTCTGTCATGTCAGCACAGGATGCAAAAAGCAGGAGCCAACCTTGAATGGGACATGAACACCTCATACAGTGAGTGCATTCACAACAAGCTAATGTAGATCTGAGACTGGAGGGAAAACTGGAATGTTGGAGTCAACGGTACCGATATTCCATTCATTTACTAAGATACTGTATACTTTCCTATTTTTATCATCCCTTGCACATACTATAGGTATATAAAGAGAAAATCTAAAATTCAAGTTGGAGCTTTTATTGGATTCACACATTTTAGCCACTTCTAAATAGAATTTGCCCACTGTCAGAGTGATGTCTGTTTTTGTTCCAAGACATGAATCTGTGAATAGGGTACTAAAAAATGAATCACCAAATTCTAATAAACCTTTGCAGTTATTAGCTGTGTACAATTTCAGAAAATATTGATCATCATCACTCCAGTATATTTTGGTCTTCAGAGATCTGACATTTTATTCAATGAATTTGTGCCTCAGCTGAGGGCATAACTGGGGTAGGAGAATTTAATTTTTAGCAAGATATTTTTCTTTCCTTTCATTCCACATAATAAAATATTGGTTTTGATATTTTACTGCTAAATGTAAAGCTTTATATGGGGAATGTCTTGTACTGGACACATCAGATTCTTTTAAAACTGGATTACTGGTAGACGAAGTGACTTTGTCAGATGAACACAGTTGGAAGTTGGTGACTGAAACAAAGATAAACTGTTAACTGGAAGCACACGATGACCTGGCCAGAAACTGAACCCAGTTCTGAGGCAGTGCACTAACAACTATATTGTGGTGTTACCCAGCAACTGAACAGGTATCTCTTATAAATGTTTGATATTTACTCTTGTAGACACCAGGAGGCGGACCAGCTCCCCAAACTCGACACAGACAGATGTAGACACAAGTTTCAAGTACAACACAGGCTTTTATTCTGCTGTGGGAAACTCTTTACTTTGTTCCCCAACTGCACAGCCAACACAGTACACAGGCACAAAAATAAAACAAGCCCTTTTCTTCTTCTTGCTTCCCTCTCTCTCTCTCTTTCCACCACCACTCCTCCTCCAGCAAGCTTCTTCCCCCTCCCTCCCTATTCCGGCTCCCCGAGTCTTGGCAGCAGACTCCTTTACTTGTACCTGGGAGGATTTCCGGTAGCCCATTAGCGTGGTCCAGAAGCACTTCTGGGTGAGGCAGCAGCCCGGCAAAGTAGGGCTCTGCAGTCCATGCAGCACAGGACTCTGTTGAACTTCAGCTCCTATGGAGCTCTATGGGAGCCCAAGGCACCTTTGCAAACCAGGGGGGCTGCCATTTAATGCTCCGGGAGAAATAAGGCCCTGTACGTGTTCTCTCCCCTGGTCCTTCCATTATACAGGTGTCCTAGATGGGTAAGGGCTTGGCCATTCTCCACACGGCCTCTCTCTCTGCTGAGCCTTATGGAGTGAAGTGGCCCGTCCCGCAAGGGCTGTCTTTTTCCAGGCAGGGATGTCAATGTAGTCAGGTCCACGGCTCCTTCCTGAAGCAAACAAACAAGACTGCAGCGGGAAGATCTACTGGTACCCTGTACAGGCAGCGCTTCCAACTGTGTTCTGTACAGTGACAGTCCTGGCACCCCTCAATCTGCAGGAATGGAAGACAGACAGGAACGCCTGCTCCAAATCACAGCCAGCCAAGGATCCGGGCATTCTCCATCTAGGAGGCAGGCACATGGAACACACATAACACTCCCAGGGCAGATTGTCCCTGGGGGCGGTGCTTACCTCCTTCCAAATTCCATTCTTCAGAGCTCCTCTCTTTCAGGTAACCTCCCTTCCTGGCATGCTGATCTGCTTGCCAACCATGACGGTGTGCGTCTGGCTGCCCACTGCCTTCAGATCTCACCTGCACCTCTTCTTCTCCATCAGGGCAGGAGAGGTGTTTCAGTGCCTCCTCATCGGCATTGGTGCATGCTGTCTGCTGTGTGTGTGCGTTTGTGGTGCTGTTGTGCTGGGTTTTGCCACAAGAGATTTTTTCTTGCCAGCAGATGGCCAGGTAACCATGCCGACTATGCCACTTGTGGACATCAGGTGGTGTCACCAGCTCCCCAAATCCGATACAGACAGATGCAGGCACAAGTTCCAAGCACAACACTTCATTCCCCAGCTGCACAGCCAACACAGTACACAAGCACAAAAATTAAACAAGCCCTTTTCTTCTGCATATCTCTCTTTCTCACTCTCCTTCCACCTCCACTCCTTCTCTAGCAAGCTTCGTCCCTCTTCCCCCTGACTCTGGCTCCTTGAGTAATGGCAACAGGGTCCTTTTATCCTGCACTCATGAGTTCTTCTGGTGGCCCATTAGCGTGGTCTGGAAGCACTTCTAGGTGAGATGGAAGCCCAACAAAGTAGGGCTTTGTAATCCCTGTAGCACCCCCTGGCGGCAGCCATGGAACCCAACAGGACTGTGCCAAACTCCAACTCCCATGGAACCCTTTAGGGAGTCCAAGGCACTGCTGCAACCAAGGGGGGTTGCCATCTAGTGCTCCAGGGGAGATAATGGCTTAAATTTGTTCCCTTCCATGGTCCTTCCATTATACAGGCATCCCAGCTGGTTATGGACCACAGGCATCCACCACACACTTTTAATTTATAATGATGTATTGTGAGAGGTTTAAATCAATAGTTATTTTTATAGCACATTTTTACAGAAAAACTGTAGCCTAAAGTGCTTTGCAAAAAGTCAAAGAATTCCAATTACAAAAGGAATACATTAAAACAAATAAATCATTAAATACATAAAACAGACAATTCAAGGAAACAAATAAATACATATACTAAAAAATGGAAAAGTCCCTAATGGAACACAATTTACCTTAGAGTACTATTAACAATTTGCATTGTTTCTAAGTCTTATATTTGGTAAAAGTCAGAGTCTGATACCATGGCTAGATGGCCAGGGAGAACAGGAAAGCAAAAAAACCCAGTTGATGAGAAACTGGAGAAAATACATGTTTAGGGGCTCCAAGCCCAAAAGTTCACCGAAGCACAGTCAGGACATTCTAAAATATATCAATGTTATAAAGTAGTTCTTTAGTGTGATGATACAGCATCCTGGAAGATTTGATGCAGCAGTTCTCATTAGTAGTTGGAGCACCATTTACCTCTCAAAATCAAGGATACGTGACATTGGAAAAGTAGAAGAAAACAGAAAGGTGGAATTTATCAGAAATGCAAATCTGACAATTCCTCCAAGATGCACAATAAATGATTGAATCAATATGCTGATTTCTTGGAAATTGTTAAATGATATCTGAGTAGAACTTGTCAAAATACACTGGATTCCCTGCCACTGTCACCACCAAACTTTTTCACAGTTTTGTGCTTTTCCATTTTTCACTCACAACAACTTCAACCACTCCACCTTTAACTACCTGAATGTGAATCAATGACCAGCAAGATCATTTTATACAGTATATCTTCTGTATCATGGAGATGAATGCCAAAGCCTTAAAAAAGCTATTGCATTTAAATAAATCTATATTTGATTTTTCCATACATATTGCATGTAACATATTGGTGCTCCTCCTGGTTCCTACTTTCAACCTGATACTGCGGGCACAGACTTCAACACCATTGTGATCATAAAACTGGAGAAAATTGGTTCAGTAAATAGATGGATATATAGTGATCCTAAATGGCTCTATTTTGTTCATGTCGCCTAATTGACTGACACCCTCTCCAGGCTTGGTTCTTCCCTTGTATTCAATGCTGTTTGGATAGATTCTGACAAGCCATGATTCTAAAAACTGAAATAAAATAAATAGGTAAATGTCAATTCTAAATTGTTTAGGTTTCAACCGGCATGCTCCTATGATTGATTGGCATCCTGTCTAGGCGCCTGCCTTGTGCCTACTATTGCTTGGAAAGGCATGAGCCTCACCGTAAGTCCAAAATTAAATGCAATTAATATATGGGTATATGGCAATCCTACATTGGTTCATGGCCTCTAATGGACCAATGTCCTGTCCAGGGTTGGCTGCTCTCTTATTCTCAGTATTGCTAAGCTACACACTCTAAAATTTGCTAAACCTGGTTCAGTAAATGGATAAATGTATGGTGTTTCTATATTTGCCTGGTTTGAGTGAACCGTCTCTGTGATGGCCTGTCATATTTTTCAGGGTTGGTTCTTGCCATATACCTGTTACTGGTTAGATCAGCTCCAGCCTCCCTATGACCCTAAGACAGATTAAGCAGGTCTGAGAATATTATGTTATTGGATAAAAGTGGAACAGTAAATGGATAATAAGTTACTGATTCTAACTAGGCCTGTTTGTGTGTGCTGTAATGCGCTGACGTAATGGGGCAGCACTGCATATGGGTGAGTGCTATAAAATAATGGATGGATGGCATTAAAATGTAACAAATGACTAAAACTGTTTTCCAATTTTATCAGGTGATAGTTACAATCTAAATTTACAATGTAGGTGAACTATTAAAGCTATTGTAAAAGTTCTCAAATTTGACCATGAAGACCAAAGCAGCTGTTGCTCTCAGTTTTAAGTAATTCTTCAATCAAATGTCATTTCTACCCTTAACTTACCATCTTTAAAGAATTCCTTTTTTCAAACAGTAATTGTAGGCTGTGCTATATTCTTTAATGAATGTTTGAAATTTTTGTTCTTTTATATAGACAAAAAACAGGATTATGTCCGCTCTTTTCTTTTTAGCAATTTGCTCCATTGTTTGTGCTCTGCTCTTTCCTTTCCCTTTTGCTGAAATTCTGTATACAAGGCATGCCTTGCAGGTTGTTTTCAACTCATGAATAGAATGCAAAATTAAAGAATTTAGAAACTTCAGTCACAATTCAAAGTATGTTATACTCTGATTAGATGTCTCTTCAGGCTGAAGCACACACACGGAACCTTATAGGATCCAACTAAAGGCCTCATTCCAAGGCTGTCGAAAAAAAAAATATGTTAGAAGAAAACAGAGAATGAAAAGAGTGAGTGATCTGTTACTTTTACTATCACGATGTTTCTCAACTGTCTTCACTCATTCTTGGGTTGCAGGCAGCTGTTATCTATCCCACCAGAAGTGTACCAAAGGCAGATGCAATCCTAGATAAGACCCTAGTCTATCACAATGCACTTTCACTCACACCCTGGCAGACTGCAATTAACTTAACACACGCATCCATTGGCTGCTGAGTTACACAATCAATTTTAAATTTACACTTTATCGTCATTCTGTAAATTTTTGAAAGATTTCTCTTTAAGACCTGCACCATAACTTCATCATCTCCACTCTATGGGGCCAAATTGTATTTTCATCCTAATAACTTTTTAAAAATTTGCAGTATTCTATTTGTTGACATCCTCAGATTAGATCTCACGCCTAGATGTTGTCAGTGTGGAGTTTGCATGTCCTCCCTGTGCCTACATGGGTGCTGGTGGGGTTAATTGGTACAACAATTCTACATTCACCCTAAAGTGAGTATGTATGGATGTGTGCATGAGTGGGCCATGCAATACATTGATGCCTTGTCCAGGACTGTTTCCAACCTTGTTCTTAGTGCTATCGGTTGTGGAATATGGCAGGCCGTTCATCCCGGCCAATACAACCAAGCCGCCACGTGGAGCCCTGAGTTCCAGCAGGGCATCAAGGACAGTGGAGTTTTTCATCACAGCCCTGCTGGATACCATGGGAACCTCCAGGGGACGCTGCAGGAAGGCCCAGAGACTTTTGTTTCACCTATAACCCGGAAGTGCGTCTTAGTCACGGCAACAGAGCGAATGACACACTTCCGGGTTGAAGAAAAGAAGCTTTTATCTGACCCGGAAGTGTTCACAGTCACATGGACAGAGAGAGGTGAAATAGTTCCGGGTCAAGGACTATAAAAGGACTGTGGGAAATCCCAGACGTTGAGCTGAGCTGGGTGGAAGGGTGGGAGTGTGGAGGAATTGATTATTGTAGTGATTATTGATTTATTATTGAGTATTGTGGAGTGGAGGGTGCTTTGTATACTTATTTATAATAATAAATATTATTATTGGACTTTTATCTGGTGTCTGACGTCTGATCTGAGGGTTCAAGGGGTCGACAGTGCCTCTATCTGTTACATGGTATAGGCTCTGGTCTCCTTTGATCCAAAACTGCAGTAAGCAGCTGTAAAATATATGCATTTATTATTGTATACCAACTCCTTATGTCTATGTGGGTTTTCCTTGAGTGTCTCATTATTCACCCGACATTTAAAAGACATGCTCAATCATTTAATTGGCAACTCTGTGTAATAATTGGTCCTTTTTTAGTGTCACTGAGGGTGAACACTGTGATGCACTGGTGCTCAGATCAGGGATGGTTCCAAACATGTGGAAAGTGCTGATAGCCCTGAATTGGATTAAGCAGTTTTAGAATGATATAGTATACTGCTTTATCTACAAATATATTTTCTGAACCTGTTTTGGCATACTATCATTATGTCTGTGTGGGTTTTCCTCTGAGTACTCTAGTTTACCTCCTACATCTCAAATGCATGTGTGTCAAGTTACTTGGCAACTCTGAGCTAGTCTGATATGAGTGAGTGAGGATGCGTGTGAGTGTGTCCTGTGCCCAGGACCAATGCCAAGAAAAAAATACACAGAGAGACAGCTGAAATTCTGAGGAAGGGTGGGAGGGAGTGGTGATATTTCAGTTAAAATGGAGCAGTTGCAGAAAAAGAAATATAATTGCATTTTTGACTTCTTCCAACATACACCTACCTTAATAGATTCATAGATCATCAACACAACCTGTCTAGAAATATTAATGCAAGAATAATGCATTATGTGTGTAACTATTCTAATTAAGAAGCTCAATTCACTTGCTAAATAAACCAAGAAAATGAAAAAAAAAATGGCAGAAACACATTTTAATGCATAAATGATATGTCAATGTTGGGGTATTTTCTTTTTTATTTGTCTGTTAAACAAAACAAATCTGGACACAGTGTAAAACAAATTTTTAAACATTAAAAGCACAAGTGCCTTCTTCTGTCCATTTTAAAATATTAGGTGCAATCTCCTGTATTAAGTTTGTGAGTCGAATGGCCCTCCGAGAAAGCACATATACCACCCAACCTGTCCCAGAAAAGATCACAGATTCTTCTTTGTAGTAGAACAATAATGTGCTTGGATAGCTGCCATGTTTCTTCTTGCACCATGATTACTCCACCTTCCACAGTGTATACTAAATAGTGCACCTTCTTTTGAGCCAGTACACTTTTTTCAGGGTTCCTCACCAGCCCAGTTGCTTTAATTCTATTAAAAATATCTTGTAAATGAGCAAGGTGCTCCTCTCCGGGACGGATAAATACCACCACATTGTCTATGTAGATACTGACATATGGCATATTTCTCAGTATCTTCTCTGCAAGAGAATTCCTGACAGCCCCATGTAGTCCAAATGGCATTACCGTAAACTAGGAGACTAAAAGCCCCCTGACTCTGTTCTAAAACCACTTCCACCTGCATCACAAGCACGTGTATGTCTTAAAGAAGGCTAAGCATCCATGGCGCATACATGATTGAGCTCACACCATCATCTACATCACAAATCATTCAATGGCAAATACTTCACAGTCACCTGCAATTTTCAATTCTGATTTTCACTGACAACAGCACTCCCAAACTAACACCAACAAGATCAATCAATCACACCTGTAGCCCACATTTGTACTCATTCAAATGGGATGCTTACGTAGACATTGACACACCGATGACTGTTGTCTATTCAAAACCCTTCCCCTGCAAGCTTGTAAGTGACAACTACAGTTTTTGGGAGAAAAATGAAAAAAAAAAACAAAAAAAAACTACAAAATACGAGATGAATTTATGAATATATCACATTTATTTAAAACTTGCTTTGATGAAACAGGTATTCATTTTATGTATGTATGTATGTATGTATGTATGTATGTATGTATGTATGTATGTATGTATGTATGTATGTATGTATGTATGTATGTATGTATACTTTACTCAAAACAAGAGAGCAAGGACACACATGCAAGGAGGCAGCTGGTCTGGACAGGAATCGTCAGGTTGAGTCATTTTTAGTCTGTACTCACTGGGGGAGGTAAGCTTAATGGCAGACACATGTGTCCTGTTAGCAAAAATCCAGCCAAAGAATGTCTAGTGGAATGCATTCTTTCCTCAGTCAAATCTAAACACAACTATGATGAAGATTTTTTTTTTTTTGCATTCTTTTTCCTCTTTGAAGTTGTCTGGTTAGTCAAGTATTTTGACGCTGTAACAAAATATCTGTAACAGGTCACATCACTACCAGCGGCCCATGGATGAGGCTAATGAAAGGAAGCTGCTAAAAAAATGAAATCAAAAGCACCATCATTCATTTGGTATGGAGGAATCTGCAATTTTGGTCGAAACCCAGTGTCACAAACAAAAAGAGGATGCAATGTTTGCGTATTTTTTGGAAAAAAGGGCTTCAGAACAAAATGAAAACATGCTACTTCCCTTTCCAGGAAAGGAGTAACCGTTTCTGGCATTGGTTACCTGTTGTTTTCATTCACTATTAGAAAACTATGGGTGCATGAAATGGAGTACAGAAAAATTTACATTTTCAGATGTTGCATTCATTTATGATATGTCCTTCAATGGGGTTCACCTGGAAACAAATTCTTGCTATTCTGAACCAGTGCCAACTGACCAGAGAAGAAAAGATGTCTCCAACCTCACAAAAGTGATGCCTTGTTGCCATTTCCAGATGGCTGCCAACCGGCTTGAAACAGTAGTTGATTTCCTTTTAAGTTAATGGTGCAGTGTCCCAGCTCTGCTTCTATCACTAGCTTTGTTCATTTTATGAAACAAAATCATCCTCCCAACTCCCACAACTCTTGTTCAAAAAGTTATCTATCAAATCATGTTTGGGACAAGAAATGCAGTGCATTTCAATCTATTTAGGTCAAGAGATGGAACATTTAGATGCCCTATCAGAAAGAAAGAACAAGAATAATGTGGACCTGTGAAGTCATATCAGTGTAGCAAAGATTATATTTCTTGGAGACATTGATTTTCCTAATAATTGAAGGCCTACCTGAAAGTAGGTGTTGTATGGATGATTAATTAATGGAGGGACAGGTAGAGGCATTAGTTAAGAGAGATGGAGTCCCTTAGCTCAATGGATGACAACAGGGAGGCTCATTATTGGAGCATGGCTCCAGGAGCTAAAGAGGGTAATCCTGCCTTGGAAGGTGATTAGAAAAAGGGACTTAATACCCCTTTCAGGCAAAGATCTTGTGAGCTTGGAGTCAGGATGACTGGTTAAGGTTATTGTTGGCAAGAGCTCAACTGACTGGAGAAGAGAAGCCAGAGTGGATGAGAAAGGTGAGAGGTGTCTGTACTGATGAATATGTTTTCTAGGCACCCCACATGATGGGTCAGGACAAATCCTCTGTAGAAGAAAAATGTGTATTGTGCTTGACCCTCCTGTGAAATTAGTTTTATAATCAACTAGCCGTCCTCCGTGGCTCCGCCAATGTAGTAGTGAAACAGTGAGGAGGGCCTTGCCCGGCTCTCTACTCCTCACATCATGCTTCCTCCTCCCCTTGTCCTGCAGCCTCTGTCTCAGATTAGCGCAAATATATCTCTCCTGCAAGCGAACTATGAATTTTAGTGCATTGAGAGAAGTCACAAATTCAACCAGAATGTTCAAGCAAATTATAGAAAAAAACAATCTAAATCCGTTAAGTAGTTTTCTTGTTCACCAGCTAAGCGGAGGTAAGGTACATGCCCCGAGGCTGGTGTGTGAGTTAGGCGGTATCCCTGAAAAGTATCCCCCCCCCGCCCCCCCCCCAACGGCCTGCTGCGTGTCAATCGGATTCGCGCAAATAAATCGATACTGCAAGCAAACTATGATACATAGTGCAATGAGAGCAGTCGCAAAATCAACCAGGATGTTCAAGCAAATTATAGAAAAAAATCCAGATCAAAATCCATTAAGAAGTTCTCTCAAACATACAGACAGACAAATGTTAGATTTTATATATAGAGAGATATATCTTTTTTTCATGGATTTGGATTCTTCTGTTCATATTTGGGTTTGGAGAAGGTGAAAGATGTATTAGAATTATGAATTTTTGTAAGTTTTATTTTTTTATGTATTTCAGGCAAGCAGTCCTAAAATAAAAAATCATTATAAAGCGTGAGAAAAGACATAAAAACACGTATAAGAAAGTTGTTTCAGTGGACAGAAAAGAAATACAAAATAAGTACTACATATTCCCTTTATATTATAGTCTACAAAATGTAGTCATGGCATAATATTCAGGTGCACTCAGGGAGCTTTGTGAGTTGTCAACAATGACCGATATTCCTCTTTTTGAGGTTGTTCCTAGTGTCACATTTAAATTAACAATATACATAACAAGTTACAGAGTCACTCGTAGGGGATTCCTTTCCTCTTTAGTGCATTTCTAGATATGTTAAGTGACTTTTTGCTTTCCTTGTTTGCATTTTTTACTTTTATGGTTATGAATACCATTTAACTTACCTGGCCCGACTTAAAGCAGTATGAGAGCTAAATTGGTATTACAGAAATTCACACAAACGTGTTGATTTGACGGTGAGCTAACTTCCAAGTGTAAGGCTCTGCTACAGTCTGAAAATCTTGTATCTGAAATGTAATTGTGGAAAATACACAAGTTGAAGGGCGGCACGGTGGCGCAGTGGGTAGCGCTGCTGCCTCGCAGTTGGGAGACCTGGGGACCCGGGTTCGCCTCCCGGGCCCTCCCTGCGTGGAGTTTGCATGTTGTCTGCGTGGGTTTCCTCCCACAGTCCAAAGACATACAGGTTAGGTGGATTGGCGATTCTAAATTGGCCCTAGTGTGTGCTTGGTGTGTGGGTGTGTTTGTGTGTGTCCTATGGTGGGTTGGCACCCTGCCCGGGATTGGTTCCTGCCCTGTGTTGGCTGGGATTGGCTCCAGCAGACCCCTGTGTTCGGATTCAGCGGGTTGGAACATGGATAGATGGACACAAGTTGAAATAGACTTTCCCAAGGTAAATTAGGTTAATCAGTATATTAAGTAACACAGAATGTCTCTCTGATTTAAGATGGTTGATTTAAAAATTTGCCGATGTATTTTAAATTGGAATAAAAAAAAGTATGTTCTACTTGAAATTTCTCAATGAAAATGTAACATTTCTGATGAATTTACTTAAAGACTATGTCTACGAGGGTACAACAAAATTGGCTTACTGGGAACCGAGTTGAGCAGACAGACAGGAAGAACAGATAGACAGTCATGAGGACAATAGGTGCTTCAGGTAAAAATGCTATAGCAAGCTAACAAAATGTAGACCTGTATATCCATAAATAATGAAATGGCTAAAAAAATAAATGTGTGTTTGAAATTCTTTCATTTTTCATTCACTCACTCAGGGAAGCATCCAAACATGTATTCCTCACATCTCTGGATTGTTTCAAATTTTTAACTGCCTATGAATGCTACAGCAGCTGGGACCCATTGTTTCCACACAATGTGGACATCACTGTCCAACAAGCATTCACTTTGCCAAGACTTTCAATCATTTTGAAACTTGTATTAGCTGTTCATGAAGTTTTCTTTATACAAAGGTGAACACATTAAGTCAATCAGGGTATCACATGCCCTTTGTCCATGAATGAACCTGGCTGCACTTCTGTAGTCCTTGTCAAATGATCATGGTGTCATATATTGCAAAAAATGGGATGGGTTGCCAGCCAGGATCTTCTTTACTGTAAACCTGCCTGATTAAACTTTAGAAAAGTATTTGTGCAAGCAACTTCTTGTAAGTATTTTCAAACTTCCTCTGCCTCTTACCTCTTCATTCTCTCAGGACATTTGGATTTAGAATGCAGAATGACCTATGGGGTTTACCACTGAGCCCCCAAAACCTCCAACACACTAACATGAATTTATTTTAGCAAATACCTTCAAAGGTTATTCTTTAATACAGCACTGCCACAATTCCTCTAATGCTCTCATTCTTTTTTCATTTCTTCCTTTACTTTCAATCCTCCAGGTGAGTGTCGTCCAGCTCCTCTCTCGACTCTGACATGCCTGGGTGAGGTCTAGTGGATTCCTTTCATGCCATACCCAGGAATACTTCCAGTGTTACCACACTACAACTTGGGAGCGCTTTCAGATCAGGTCCCTGCAGCTCCCTTTGGTGGCACCCAGGGAGCACAGAAGGGTTGTCTAACATGACTGCAATTACCAGCCTGCCCTGCAAGTATCTAGGCAGACTGCCACCTATTGTATCAAAGGCCATCCTTCTATTAAATTAGCCTCTTGGCCGGATAAGGACCCTTGAACCATCTTAACCTGAATACCAGCTCATGCCTGATGTCCAAGACAGCAGATAAAGCAGATTCACCCTGTCAAATATGGCAGATAGTTATTTTTTTTGTATGCAGTGCTTGAATTTATGCTCTTGTGAAAGAAAATGTTGCACATAATTTACCAGACATAAAAAATATCAAAGTAGAAGTAAAATATAGAAATGTAATCCCTTCCAGGAGTTTTTTTTATCATTAATCTTAAACCATTTTCAATACATCAAATATAATGAGCATAAAAATCCAAATGAAACACTTCAAATTGTCAAATACCCTGTGGTCACAAAACCTTAAAACAGGCCTGAACAATGGTTCAGGTTTACTCCTATCCCATTATATGGGTTAAGAGTTCAGAGACAGGATGGAAGGAAATATGAAAGACTAACAATGCTGAATTACAATGCACAATTGGTGAACTTGTTCTTACACATGTAACATCCTGCTGGGAAAATCCCCACAGCAAAATATATATATTTTTTACAAATAGATGGTAGATCCTCAGGTCTTATTTACTTCAAACACTGTATCATAGTGACCAAGAAATTCTCACCCACAAGTTAGGATGGAAACTGTGCAAAACAGCTGCCATTAAAACATGACAATGAGACAATTTCAAATTCATGTTTTTGCATAGACCCAGTACACTTAACTTACTGTAGATTTGGACAAAATTCAGAGACAGCTTGGCATACTCCTCTAAATATCAAGAGTTCTACTGTATGTTAAGCAGTTGTTCAGCAGTAATACAGGAGCATTAATACTAATGGGAATGTAAGCATCCTAGTATAGATTAAGTAATGAGCAACATTTTGAATAAATCTATTGCATAAAGCTTTAGCAAAGCCTTTCACAAAGCTGGCATTTTATTAATATGAAAATTTTAACAATAAAACACCATATTCCAGAAATGGCCTTAAACCTCACCATCTATTTTCAAACCCTCTATTCACTGTGAGCCAGAGTTTTCGGGGTAAGAAAGAAAAGAATCCTAGAAGGGGTGACTCATGGGCATTGTGGGTAGCATAGCCTTGTAGGTAGGGCATAATATTCAACTGAGCAATGAAAAAGTGCAAAACGTTTTGACAGAAGAGGTCCATTCCTCAGCACTCTAAAAAGGGGGTGATGCAGTGGTAGCACTGCTGCCTTGCAGTAAGGAGACCAGGGTTCGTGTCCCAGGTCCTTGCAGTACTGGAGTTAATGTTCTCCACTTATCTTCATGGGTTTCCTCCTACAGTCCAAAGACATGGATACAGATTAGGTGGAGTGGTGATAGTAAAATGGTCCTAGTGTGTAGTTAGGGTGTATGTGTGCGTGTTTTGCCTGCGATGGATAGGAGCCCTGTCTAGGGTTTGTTCCTGCCTTGAGCTGTATGCTAGCTGAGATAGGCTCCTGCACCCCCTCCAACCCTGTTCAAGGCTAAACGGGTTAGAAAATGACTGACTATTCTAATAAGGAATGAAATTAAACCATAAGATTAGATGGAAAGCCATAAACATAATGGAGTTTTTCTCTATGTATGTGAGCAGCAGCTAGAGCTATCAACATGAATCTTGGATCACTGTGCTTCAAAATTTGGACTAAGCTGGGCCAGTAAATCAATGGATGCGTAAAAACTGTATGTTCTCTGCATGAAGTGCTATAGTCCGCTATTTTCACCTTAACAGAATCTGGCATCGGTTCTTCTTGGCCCTTGAGTGACCTCATGGCATAGCAGAGGAGTCCTCAATATGTAGAAATCACACAGAGATGGTCACCCCAGTTTGTGGACTATTTGTCAATTCTTTTCATGACACAACAGTGAGCACACAATGCTGAACTACACCATCCATTTCCCTCCACATCTACTCTTCCCCCCACTAATTACTCTTCCTTCCTTTTTTAAATAAATCAATAAACTTTCTCTATCATGAACTACTGGCTTATGGATGGATGAATGGATATATTTGTATTTCATTTTGAGCTCAACATAAATAAAATGTAATGCTATTACTTTAAACCTGGTTACAACAATAAAGGTATCAAAGTAAGAAAAATTAAATCCTTCTACATTTTAAAAGAAAGGTCACATTAACATTTGATGAGCAGAAGCAAAGAACATTTTGGTAGCAGCCCATGTTAATAATCCATCCATCAATCTATTACCCGACCCGCTATATCCTAACTACAGGGTCACGGGGGTCTGCTGGAGCCAATCCCAGCCAACATAGGACGCAAGGCAGGAAACAAACCCCGGGCAGGGCGCCAGCCCACCCGCAATGTTAATAATGATTAAACTTTTAAAAAAAGATATATGCTGCATTCTCGGACTATCCGACGTTCCGAGGTGTGACTTTTCACTTTCTCTCTTCAGTATTTTCACATTCCTGTTGGACTATTTGGAAAAATGAGAGGTTGTTGCTAAAAAAGCAATTAACGATAAAATGCATTTTTTTATGGAACTAGGAAACAAAATAAATGAAATGTGCATCACTTTGCTCCAAATGCAGTTCAACCAATCATTTTGGACTGACCTGGCTTTTAAGCAGTTTTAAATCATTGACTAAGTCAATGTTTGCATTGGCGATTCTAAATTGTCCCTAGTGTGTGCTTGGTGTGTGGGTGTGTGTGTACCCTGCGGTGGGCTGGCGCCCTGCCCAGGATTGTTTCCTGCCTTGCACCCTGTGTTGGCTGGGATTGGCTCCAGCAGATCCCTGTGACCCTGTGTTAAGATATTGCGGGTTTGATAATGGATGAATGGATGGATGGATAAGTCAGTGTTATATCACAGCTTGAAAGATTTGGGTAGCTTTGTTTTGCCCTAATTGTCCAAGTTGTAATTCCGAGTTGGTAGTGTGTTCATATTGTATTTTCGACTTGACAGCTTGCATTCACTGTTTGTCTGAGCGCATGTTAATGTAGCATTAATCAACCTTTTATATTAACAGCATTAGTGTTATGTTGCCATCTAACTTTTTCCTAAATCAATTTATGTAGAGTTCCTTGGTATTTGAAATTTTACATTTTTCATAAGGGATCCAGTTATACATTTTGCGATCTGACTTATTCCAATGCACATGCAATGCTGGCAGCACCAAGTAAAAGGCAATACTCAACCCTGAATGACATTCCAGGTCTTCAGAAGATCAGTCTTTAAAGAGTGATGCTTAATTATTTTATTCCAGCCTTCTTTCAAAACAAAATTGTTTCTGATCATTTTTAGAGGAATTCACATAAAATGCAAAAAGCACCTACTGTTGTCGCCATGCCCTGTCTGACTGTTTGTCCTCATGAAAAAGCTCTACTCCCAGTGGACTGATTTTGTTTAAATCCATCCATCCATCCATTATCCAACCCACTGAATTCAAACACAGGGTCACGGGGGTCTGCTGGAGCCAATCCCAGCTAACACAGGGCACAAGGCAGGAACCAATCCTGGGCAGGGTGCCAACCTACGCAGGACACACACAAACACACCCACACACCAGGTGTTATTCATATCCTTTAAGGAAAATTGTCATTAAAGTTAATTTGCCTTTCAGATATCCTGAACAGAGTGTGCTGCACAAATATTTGAAATTTGAAAAATTCTTATTTAAAAGCACTTGATAATTTTTGACATAGTGTATCATATAATAGGGAAACATTTAGTGTATGTGAATTTCCCATTGGGATTAATAAAGTATCTATCTATCTATCTATCTATCTATCTATCTATCTATCTATCTATCTATCTATCTATCTATCTATCTATCTATCTATCTATCTATCTATCTATCTATCTATCTATCTATCTATCTATCTATCTATCTATTCTCAATCACAGATTAGTCTACCTGAAACACACACCTGATTTCAAAACAGACCCCAGTAAAGTAACAGAGGCACTGATGGAGTCACATTATTAGCAGGGGACCCACCATCACCTCAGCTGCTTGTACAAACCTTCAAGTTTGTACCAGTTCACTTGTCTTGCTGTCTCAGCTCATGCCAGGTACATTAAATGAACTTCATATCCCTTAAGTGAATAAACATGTACCTGTTATTTACATTACACTAAAAACAATTTCATGGTTGAACATTATCCACAGATTATAGTTAGTCAATATTTCTCTGGCACTATAAGTTATTGGAAAAGAACCACAATGAGCTGTTATCCTTTAAGGTCTGTTGCAGCAAAAAATATTAGCTTGAGACTTCAACATAGGTTTTAATTCTAAAATGGGCACTTCTATTAAAGATTTTCCATTAACAGGTATGAACTACAATGAGCCATAAACATTCTGCGACTGTAAATAAATAAATTTTTACATCACTTGAGTTGGAACCTGATATTAATGAAAGTGTTTTCAACTACCGCAGATCTAATTTAGGCTCCATTCTTAACTGCATAGTATTGGAAAATGCTATTATAAATATTGATTTTATGTAGTCCGCTAATAGGTTGAATAAAATTCTTTCATAGATGTTTTATTTGGATATGACATGTGGTTACAAAAATTAATTAAAATGGGAAATCTGTTTCTTTGTTGACGTAAATTAACAAATATTAGAAATGCTCCAAATTTCAAAACAGTTAAGCAAGTCCCCAAACACATCTGAAAGTTCTGCATTTTTACCTGTCTGGTTTACTATTAATGCAACCTTAAAACACTTGTTGTTCCGATTAATGATAGCGACCTCAAATTTGCCCCTCTAGAGTGTGACAGTATGTGTGTGTGTGTGTGTGTAAGTGAGGCCTTCAATGGACTGGCACCCGGTTCAGCTATGGTTTTTGCCTTACACCCTGTGAAACTGGATTGAACAGACATGAGGATGTTATATTATCTCCACAGTCGAAATACAAAAGAACATGGATAGAATGTGCAGTTTTCGCACAATAATAGGATTAATAGTATTGTCATGTGTATAGTGCATTTTTACATGCATGTCTGACCAAAATGCTTTATGTTGTGTCTCTGCCATAATAATGAGAATGTAATAAAATGCATAACTTCATGTTATTTGATAGAAAAAATAAGTCTCTTTAACTAGTGTACTCCTGGTCGTTGTTATGTTATCTCTTAAGGCCTGTTTATACTCAGAGGATGTGCTCTCTGATCTGTGTGGCACTGTGCGACACTGCACAGTAGCAGAATCCCCCAAAGTTTTTTTGTCTTTTCACATCACTCTCACTGATATTTTTGTTTCTGCCTGCACAAATTTTCATTTTTGCCTAGAGTCTTGATATTTTCTCTCCATGAATTTGTGGACGGGCGGCACGGTGGCACAGTGGGTAGCGCTGCTGCCTTGCAGTTAGGAGATCTGGGGACCTGGGTTCGATTCCCAGGTCCTCCCTGCGTGGAGTTTGCATGTTCTCCCCGTGTCTGCGTGGGTTTCCTCCGGGCACTCCGGTTTCCTCCCACAGTCCAAAGACATGCAGGTTAGGTGGACTGGCGATTCTAAATTGGCCCTAGTGTGTGCTTGGTGTGTGGGTGTGTTTGTGTGTGTCCTGCGGTGGGTTGGCACCCTGCCCAGGATTGTTTCCTGCCTTGTGCCCTGTGTTGGCTGGGATTGGCTCCAGCAGACCCCCGTGACCCTGTGTTCGGATTCAGCGGGTTGGACAATGGATGGATGGATGGAATTTGTGGACATTGGCTATAGTTGTGTGCTTTTAATATTTGGATTATGTAGGTGTGGGTAGCAACACTTAACTCGACTGTTTCTCCATTAAGTAAACATATCCTTGTCTAGCGCATGTGCAGTCGACACACACAGGGCTGTACGATTTCAAAATTCTGGAGTCACGTGGGCACCAACACTAGGGTAGGAGTGCCAGGACTGATGCCGAAATATTCATCATGAACACCCTAGAAGACCCTTGCAGTGATGCAGATATGTCAGGTATAAGTGGGCCTTCAATCAATACTGTTCCCAGTATAGTTATCTAGACTGGCAATTCAAACTTCTTCTTCCAACTTTTTCTCAATAGAACTTATAAATAACAGTGCAGCATTTTGTTTAAGCCCTGCAGTCTAAAGCAACAGGATATCAATATGATGTAAATCATTTGAATAGGAAATAAGTTTCACATATGTCCAAGAGAGGTGTCTCCATATTTCCTTCATTAAAAAAACTAAGCGGACGACACAGGAGAAAATATTTTGGTATGGTCATACTTGCCCAAAAACAAACACATACACTTTAAATATCCAAATAAAAACACAGACCTGATGTTTTCCAAAGAGGACTTTCTTTCCTCTCATTACATTCCTGGCGTCATATATTGAATGCTTTGGCTTTAATCCTTTCTTTTTGAATTACACTGGTTGCTTTACAAGGCACTTTGTGACCTTATTGATCATGAGACTGTTTCATAAAATAAACCTTGATTGCCTGTGCAATATATTTGGTATGAAAAAGTGACACCTAAATAAATAATTCCCATGATCAGTAATTTCCTTTTTAAATTCTTAAGCTTATATTTGGGTTGCTTTTGCCTCGGAGATGTGATATAAAATCCGATCCTGGTAACTTTCTGTGCGTTGTTTGCAGGTTCTTCCCATGTCTGGTGGGTTTTCTCCAGGTAAATTAGTTTTGTAAATTGGCCCGGTCGAGTGTGTGCTACATTGTACACTGTAGGAATAATACTTGCTTTGCTGGTCGGCTTATCTTTGATGGAACACATAACTGTAAAATGGATAGATGGACAGATATACCTGACGGCTGGGTCTCAGTTGTGGACTTTTCAATTCATACACTCTCTCAGATCTCCTGTAAATCTTCACTCTGAAGAGATTCCTCTCCTTTGGTCTTGTCTGATGAATCATAACTGTAGACATGAGGCAGCTGCTCTTCTCAAGCCATTCTCTAACACCTTTTCATCCACCTTGATAGGGACACTTAAGCTTCTAATAAACATTCAGATGTCTACTCTAGGGGTCTGTACGGTCATTTCACTGCAAACTATTCTTGTCACGTTATTTTTTTCTTTCTGAAAGTACAGTATGCCTTTTTGATCTATAAATATTTTATAAAGCGCAATTCTTCTTTTAGCTGTGAAGGTTTATGAGCTTAATCTTGGCTTCGGGGGGAATATGTGTGGTCCTACAAGTTTATTTGGAGTGAAAATACATTTCAGAGAGCTTCAACTAATCACCAGCAAGGACAGCTTTACGGGGCACGGTGTGCTTTCTACAGTAAATCTCAGGTTTAGCTGCAGATGAACACACTTCAGATGTAAGATTTCTCTTGCAGAATGTCAGTTAAAAAGAGTCAAGTCCAACTCCTTCTGTTATTGAGTTACTGAACACAGCGGATCCAGTTTAGGATGCAGGAGGGTTGGAGCATATCCCAGTACCATTTCACATAAGGCAGAAACTGACCCTCGATTGAGCACCAGTCCATCACAGGTCCCATTCATCCTCACAGCCCCTCACACTGAGCGAGTTTAAAGTTTTCAATGAGCAAACTATGCATTCATTTGAGATATGAGAAGAAAAATACATGCAGACACAGGGGGAACATACAAATTCAATGCAGACAGTCAAATGGTAGATTCAAACCAATACCTCAGGAACTGTAAAGCAACAGCGCTAACCTTTATGCCACAGTGCTCCAAACCTTAAAATAGGGCTTGTCCTGGAACGAACAGTTTAAAATTAGACCTGGAGATGAAGGGCTGAAAAAAGGGTGTACTCAAAAAATGAGCAGGAGATCAAAAGCACCAACCTTCAAGGCCAAACCATGTTCAAAAAATACAAGGCTTAGGAAAATCAGAAACCAAAATAAAGTTTGAACAAGGTTTTTGTAAATTAACCCAGCTAAGCGAAACCTGCAGATCTTCAGTCCATAAATAAAATGCAAATAAAACCAAGTTAAGGATGAGGGGCTATTGATACTTCTTGTATTTTCTGAATAGTTCCTTCAAACATCATAATGGAATTTTTTATCCTTTGGTGGCTCATCTGGAGCAAGTGGAACTTATCAACACTTTTGTTTCCAACATGGAAAAATCCAGCTTTACATTGACCACATTGCTGATGTAATTTTGGCTAAATAGTGGCCTTCAAAGAAATATTGATTTAAGAATGTAAAAGCAATTGTGCTTCACTCACTCAGTGAGTGTATGGAACCAATGTAGAAAGCATTTAAAGATGGAGAATCTTTTATCTGTGGCACCTCTGCAAGAGAACCACCTCTTTCAACCCTCGCAAACATATGCAGTTTTTAATATCTGGAAAAAATTTGGGTTTAAAATGCTCAGAGATCTTTATATAGACAACAACTTTGCATCCTATGAACAATTACATTCCAAATTTAACTTTCCAGCTACACATTTCTTTCACTATCTTCAAATTAGGAACTTTGTTAAACCGAACCTGCCCAATTTTCCTCATCTTGCACCCTCGTCCACACTGGAAAAAATATTGCTCAGTTTCAAGGACCTAGACACCATCTCTGCAATATATAAAATTATTTTACAGTCCCTCCTTTTCAAAGATCCAAGAGGACAATGGGAAAAAGATCTCTTAATCAATATATCAGAAAAGGAGTGGAAAACAGCAATGCAGAGACTTCACTCGAGCTCCATATGTGCAAAGCATACAATTATTCAACTCAAAATTATATATCGAGCACATCTGTCTCGCCTAAAACTGTCCAAAATGTTTCCAGGGCAAGATCCAACCTGTGAACGCTGCAATCAAGTCCCAGCCTCACTAGGTCACATGTTTTGGGCCTGCACCAAATTAACATCATTTTGGACCAAAATTTTTAAGTGCCTTTCAGACAGCCTTGGTGTCACAATCCCTCCTAACCCATTAACAGCTGTGTTTGGTGTTCTTCCAGATGGGCTTAAAGTGGAGAAGGACAAACAAACTGTGATTGCCTTCACTACACTATTGGCACGTAGACTTATTTTGCTAAACTGGAAGAATCCTAACATTCCTCTTTTAAGTCAGTGGTAACCGATGTTTTATACTATTTGAAATTGGAAAAAATCAAATATACAGTTAGAGGTTCTGTACAGAATTTTTTTAAAACCTGGCAGGATATAATCAATAAAATTTTAGATTAAGCTCTTAAAGCACAGAGGAAGCAATTATCTCTGCATCTCTTTTTCCTCTCCATGCATCTCTACTGGCCTATTAAACTCATCAATTTAGGTATGTCTACAAGCCTTGCTACAAGTTTTACTCTGTTGGCCATACTTTCTCTCTCAGGGGTGGGAGTCGACTTGTTTTTTTTTCAATCCTGTTATTTGTAAAAATTGATTGATTTGTATGAATGATTACAATAAAATTAATTTAAAAAAAAAGAATGTAAAAGCATTGCTGTCTTATTGTGGGAAGTTCAATGTTCTTGATTGACACATTCCATTTCTGTCTCTGGGGCATTCTTGCATTCTGTACCTGGACTTTGTCTTGCATTCCTATGAGCCATTGTGTTGGTCTGAAACTCAATTGCTATATATCAGGATTACCTTTTGCTTGACAATGTTGTCTTCTTATTCTTGCTCATGCATCACTTAATCTGTAATTTGCTTGATGGTCAGCAGACGTCACGTCTCCTCTTTTTTTTCTGACATTATGGTAGTCATCACTCAAAATTGTGATCACTTCACTGTAAACACATCAGTACAAATCACTCTGTCTTTCTTTCTTAACAATTAAGAAAGTTTGATGTTCAATGGGCAATAGTCACAATACTTACACTTCTCCTCGCTTGATACCAGTACTGTCACAGACACCAAATACTTCACTCTGTCCTTCTGTCTTGATGTCTGCCAAGAAGAATTTAGAAGAATTTAGCAGTTAAAAGACTGAGCTTAGGACAGTTGAAAGTCAAAAGCTCAGGCAGACCTAGATATTTATCAGTCCTTCTATCATTCAGGATCAACAGCACTATTGACACACACTTTCTGTTCTCTGCTTTCACCTCACTTAACCTATTCTCCACCTCCTCCTCCAACCTCCTTGACTGCCAAAGAGCAGTCAGTTCTCATCATCAGTGCCAGTTCATTATGCCTCCTTCCAAGCATCACCCAACATTCTCTTTAACCTCCCCACTTTCTGGTGCTGGTGTTTCCAACCTTCTCTCTAATCACTTCACTTCCTATCTACTTGACCACTTCCCCTTAAATCTCTTTCAGGCTATCTCTCCCTCACTCATTTCTACAACTGCACACATGATTAACATAGCTCAGCTCAGGTACCTTTTCTACCATGTTCAAACACACTCTGATAACTGCAATCCTCTAAGAACCAACACTCGATCCACTGAAAGTTAGCAATAATGGCCAGTCTCACTCCTTTCCTTTCTTTCAAAAACATTTGACTGTGTCTAACCAAGTCTCCTCTTTCCTTTTAGAGAATGAATTGCTTGATCCAAAACAGTCCAACTTCAAAAGAAACCACTCTTCTGTGGCAGCTCTACTGATTGTGGTCAACCAGCTATGGGTAGCTGGAGTAACATGTCATCAGTCCTGATCCTTGAAGATCTCTCCTTTGCCTTTGACAAAGTGAACCATGAGATCCTTCTTTCCACCTTCTCTGATCTTGGCATAACCTGGACTGCTCTCAGATGCTTTGAGTCCTATATCTTGGGTAGATCCCACCATGTCTCCTGACAAAGAGAGATGTCTAGGGTGCATCAGACATGCAGAGGGTGTTGCAAGGGTTGGTGCTGGGTCCTCTACTCTTCTCATCGTCCCATGGCTTTCTCATTTCAGTGCTATGCTGACAATACACAGTTGTACCTGTTGCTCTCACCTGAGGACAAAATGGTATTGGCTAGAGTCTCTGCATGTCTTACTGATATTTCAGCATGGTGAAAGACCACCATCTATGGCCAGCATGGCAATTGTTATCCTGGTCAGCCAGTCTGTTCAGCTTCTGGTCCAGGCTTTGTTCTTGTCATGTCTGGACTACTTCAAGTCACTAGTAGCAGAAGGACCCGCATGTGCTATCAAGCCACTATAGGTGGTCCAAAATCCAGTGGCCCATTTTGTATTCAACTAGACAAGATAGGTACAAGACACTCCTCTCTGCAGGCTGCTCGCTACATTGGCTTTATGTAACAGGATGCTCTAAACTCAGGACCTTAATGCTTGCCTACAAAGTAGTCAGTGGGTCAGCACCTGTATATACGGGGACACTTACACTAGTGAGGTGCTATGCACTTTCTCGCCCACTTGTCTGCCAGTGAACATAATCTGGTGATGCCACCTCTGCATGGTATCAAATTTCAATCTAGACATTTTTCATATGTAGCTTCTTTTTGGTGTAACAAGCTGCCTACCACCATACTTCCATCTGCAACGCTGACTCCCTCAATGTATTTAAGAAATGATTGAAAACTCCACTGTTCTGTGAATATCTGTCAAATCTCTAATGGATATCTGTCATATTGTTAATTGGTAGTTTTTGTTATAGTAGTTTTAAATATTCACTTGTGGTGATCAATTTTTGTAATCTGTCCTTCTACAATTGTTCAAAACAGTCAGTAGGCTGATGTTACTTGATTAGGTTGACCTCCTTTGTAAGTCACTTTAGATAGTGACTTGGAAATGTCTAATAAGCAAATAAATGTCAAAAAAACAAATTACTTGATTATGAAGTCTGAACATGTATGTACTGTGTCCTGGTGGATGAGATTCCAGTTTGGCTAGTACAAAACTTTGTGTGTGCTCATAAAGGCTTCCTGCGATGTGCTAGATGCACAGCAGATGCTGCTTTTCTTTTTCTTTCTGCCAATATGGTGGTTATAACTTGATTTCTCAATCACCTTGCCATAAACACATGACCACATGTCACTTTACCATCCCTTATGGCTAACAAGTTGCCGCTACCTTAAATTTTACATTCAGGATTCCTTCTTGTTTGTTTGTGGATTTCAGCATCTTGTCTTCTTATTGTTTCTTGTTCTTAATCACTTATCACCATCCGCAATGTCCTTGACACTCAGCTGCTGTTCTTTTTCTTTCTGCCATTATGGTTATCACTTGGCTTCCCAATCACTTTGCTGTAAACACATGACCACAGGTAATGGTTGGTGCTTCCTAAAGTTTGCAAAACATATCAATTATTTTTCTAAGACCAAGATTAAGATTCTTAACAGAGTAGTTTGTGAGAAATTGCATAACAGACAGACATATCTTAGGATAGATAGATAGATAGATAGATAGATAGATAGATAGATAGATAGATAGATAGATAGATAGATAGATAGATAGATAGATAGATAGATAGATAGATAGATAGATAGATAGATAGATAGATAGATAGATAGATAGATAGATAGATAGATAGATAGATAGATAGATACATGCTGTATCATGCCACAGTTTGTTGGAGAAAGATTTCTCACTATGTCACATGACATCCAAGTCATATGACTGGTAACAAGCATAAACGACTTGTCCATATAAAACTTCACAAAAGAGCAATGAGGGCCTGAAAAAAAAATAGAAGTAATTCAAAATTGAGTGTCAAAAAAACCCCCAAAATAACACAAAAGTACTAAGAGGTCAACAAATAAGAATGTTATATTCAATACTCACAAAACAATCAGTAATCAAAATTCAAGAGAACTAACCTGCTGCTCTTAATTCACTCACACATTCACTATATGGTATGACAACTTTTGAGTGCATCCATATAGTGGATCCATCTGGATGTAGGAAAGAAGTCTTGACATGGTGTTAGGCTATCACAAGGAATATTATGTCTTAGTAAGGTCAAATTGCTTTTTTGTTGTCTACTAACCTAATTTATTTTTGAAATTAAAGGTCAGTATAAAGCAACTAGCATTGTAAGTCACTCTTTATTTATAAGCTTTTCTAAAATGTACACTAATTACATTTTTTATTTGGTATCATCTCATTTTTCAGGAGGGCAGATGGATTGATACAACTGGCTACTGGGTTTTTCTTATGGGTCAGAAGTGTCTCTTTTAATTAAATGCATGGTGTTATATTTAGGCGTTGCTCTCTTCATGGTTTCTGGCTTTGAAATTAGTAACCCTAATTGAACATGAAAACTAGAGATTATTCTTTGTAACAGTTAAAAGCAAGTCTGCTTAATTCAATTTAGAATAGGGAGGGGTGCTATAGCCTATCCTAACAGAATTTGGCATAAGTCATGGATAGAGCACCAGCTTGTTTCAGGGTGCAAAAACACCCACTCACACTAGAATTTATTTTGGAATTGGCAATTAACCTGACACATACTGGAATATGAAGTGTAAGGGAGTGCTTCACAAATTTTGTTTGGCCCCAGCCAGTTACTAAGTTGTTTGTGTAAATGTTTTTTTTTTTTTTTAATGCATTGGTACTTACAGTCATATTTTACTTTCTTTGCGGGAGTCTAATGCTGGCACAATGCTTGGAACTAACATTTTACTGGGAAATGTTGGAGCATGGAGAGGATATTGTGGGGTGGAAGTCCAGGCAGCTTGCAGATGAAAGCACAACACGAGGTGAGATAGACGGCTTATCGTGATGGGAATGATTTCAGGTATCCGGGTGCAGGCACTCGTCAAGATTTAAAATGATGTGCATGCTCATGATCGTTGTTGGCAGTCAAGTGGGACCCTCATAGGATATATAAGCCGTTGAGGTCATTGGGGGGAGTTTTGTTTCAAATAGTGGTGGATGGTTGTTTGGAATGGTGGGAGGCTGCAGGACTATTTCTTTTTGTAAGATGAGAAAAGTTTTCTGACCCCTCCACTTTTAACACATTTTGTTATGTGGCAGCCTTATGATAAAATCTTTTATGGTAATCTTTTCCCTCATCAAACAACAGTCCAGAATGACAGAGCAAAAACAGGACTTTTGGATTTCTTTGTAAATTACTTAAAAATAGAAAACTGAAAAATTGCATTATTTTATGAATTTTAACAAAAGTGCACTTAAACTGTTTTTAAGACTGCATATATTTACAGTACTTTGTGAGCATTTTGCACAATTTAATTTGTTTTTTGTATATGCAGTGATGCAGTCCGCCCTATGGTAAAGCGTGGGCTCATATAATTGAAGTGTTAAATTAGTACTGGCGATTTTACTATATTCTTATTATTATTCCACTAGTCCTTTGTACTTGACATCCCAGTCCTAGAACTAATGTCCACAAGGGACTCTGGTCATCACAGGGAAGAAAACTGGAGCCCCTAATCGAAAAAACCCACACAAACATGGGGAGAACATGCAGAGCAAACTGCAAGTATGAGAATGCTGAATACGTGAGGTAGTAGAATGTCCAGAAAATGAAAGGTGCATTCCATACTTTCAATTATTAATATTGTTATCACCCATATGCTTATAACCACTTGAGTATACAGGTAAAGAACTAATTTCGACTTTACTGCTTCAGGACAAAGTATACCTGTCCCACATATCTTTAATAATTTTGCTGGTTCTGCTTTGCCATCCTGCCAGTTGAAATATATCATCCAGTTCAACAAACCCACATAAAAGCATTATCCACCTGATTTAAAAACAAATTGACTGGAATTCAATCCAGCAATGATAGGAGTTGTCCATTAGCTAGCACCTTTCTGTGTTTGTGAGAAAACCCCTCTTGGTTACGAAATGCCTCCTGACCTTTATCTAAGTCTCACTTTGTTCTGTGATCATTTTCTTACATTAGCAGCTTCCATGGTTCATAGACCAAACAGGAACTACCAGAGCAGCCTTTTATTAATGGAAAGAGTCAGTGGACAGAGCAGCCTTCCTGTTTGCACAATGACAGTCGGAGCTGGATTTATAGCCTTTGTGAAATGATGAAGTGGTGGACAAAACATCTGCATGGCACACATTTACAGTCAAAGCTTTGCCATTCTAGGAAATTGATAGACTAAACAAAATCATTCCTACTATCACAATTCCCATAATACTTATAAGAAGGTATCTTAGAACAAAAAACGTCTTGCATGTATGTAACCTTAAAAACTCAAAGCAGTCTGAGGAAATGTTATAAATAAATAATCAATTTATGAAATAACATAAAATTATTTCTATTTCTGTACTTTGGTCAATACAAACGTTTTCACATGATATCGTTAAATAAAAACAAACAAACAAACAAAAAAAAAGGTTCCTGAGGGAAAGTCAAATAGTTAGAAAGATATCTGCCATGTAAAAAGTTACAAATACTACTGAATTTGCCACTAGCTAGACTGTCATGGTTTGCCCTTCCTCTTCTTATAGAGTTTTTCAGGATGCACATGAAACCTGACAATAAAGATCTTAATTACACCAGGGAGATCATGCTTGATGCAGAAGAATCAGTCTTGCAGGTCACCAAGAAGCAAATAAAACCTTTCGACAGATGAAAACCATACAGAACATCAGAAAGACACCCTGGGTACTCTAAAAGGAGGGACTTGATGGGGGTGGGGAGAGAACTGTCAGATTCTAATGTCAAGATGAAGTTTGTTAAGCCCCAAGGCAGAAGTGGAAAAATTGACTGGGAGATTAGAAAAAAAGGCAAAGTCAGGAACAAGCTGGGATTGGAGCAAGAAACAACAACAAACTGAATATACCAAAGCTTAGAAACCTTTATTAAAGAACCATGGTGAGTCCTGAAATTGTTTTTCGATTATCTAAAGGACAAAGATTGGGGCAGCACGGTGGCGCAGTGGTAGCGCTGCTGCCTCGCAGTTGGGAGACCTGGGGACCTGGGTTCGCTTCCCGGGTCCTCCCTGCGTGGAGTTTGCATGTTCTCCCCGTGTCTGCGTGGGTTTCCTCCGGGTGCTCTGGTTTCCTCCCACAGTCTAAAGACATGCAGGTTAGGTGGATTGGCGATTCTAAATTGTCCCTAGTGCGTGCTTGGTGTGTGGGTGTGTTTGTGTGTGTCCTGCGGTGGGTTGGCGCCCTGCCCAGGATTGGTTCCTGCCTTGTGCCCTGTGTAGGCTGGGATTGGCTCCAGCAGACCCCCGTGACCCTGTGTTCGGATTCAGCGGGTTGGAAAATGGATGGATGGAAAGACAAAAATTGTTCACACTCAAATCCAAAAAATATTCATGCAAGGAGTATCCGTTACACACTCACATCTTAAGTAGTGTGTGCATGATGACATCACAAGTTGTACATTTGATTGTCACAATGACAACAATGATAAAATATGACCATAGCCATTCAAAAATAAAGAAAATGGTGTCGCCCGTTATCAAATTCACGATTTAAAATGGATTCTACGACAATATCACCAAAATAATGATTAAAAAAATAACATTCAGATAAAAGTGCAAGAGAAGTGCAAAACTGAAAACTTCAATAAGCAAAACCCTAAATTGTTACACAGATGTAGTTCTAACAGCCAATCCTCTCATGCAACCCTGCCCTGACCCCTGCTTGATAACTGTCACTATCAGGTGGTCACATGATAGCAGGAGGAAGGAAATAAAATTGAAGCAGACCTTTCCATTGGTGTGCAAGCAATGTCTTTTTATGCTTTGTAACAACATATTATATGATGTTTTATCTTATATATAAATGTCTACGCGTGGAAGTGTGTGTGTGTCTGTCCGGCCCAGAAGTGAGAGGTAGAGTTGGGGTAATAAGTCCACCTCCGAAGAAACAGAAAATTTGCTTAGCCACTAATAACATAAGCAGGGCCAGCACATCAGCAAAACAAAACCTCAGGTGAAAGTCAACATTGGCAAAACGGTATCCCTTTTACTTTTCCTCCTGCCGCTAATACACAAGCGATACGAGCATTTCAGCAAAACAAATCCTCCTAGGAGAGAGATGCCCGGAATAGTTCCTTTCAATTACCTGACATCTCTACATTTCAGTTTTTTTTCCTGAGGATTTCAATAATTTGTAGGACCCCATGGGCTCACACAGCTAGTTTTTGTATAATTTAGCACTTCAGAATTTTATTTTTATGTTTTGCTTGTTTTCAAACAGCGTGTCCTATCTTTGCTTGACTTCTCTATTTCACTTGTTTAAGGTAAAGTAGATTTTGTGAGTTCTGACCTCAAACTATTCTCTTTATTCTCTTTTTTGTTTTTATTTAGGTTGTAAATGAAAAGCTGCAAAGCTCTACACTGCTTTGAAAGATGTTGCCATGCCTTCTAGCCACAAAACTGACTTTATATCCTGGGAGGATCGCAGTCCTGGAGTACCACAATGGGTAGTCAAGGCATCTTAAGGACTCAGTGAGCTAACATCAATACAACTGGTCTTGATTCTTTTACTCCTCATTGAAATAGTGAATAGGTTAAGCAGATAACCAATAATTTGAGAGATCTTTTTCAAGACAAGGTTTGCACTTAGCAGTTCCACAGTCCCTTGACCAGCCCTATGTTCTACATTTGAATCCATTATTATAGGACTGAAAATTAATAGACAGTTTTTTCTCCTTTGTATCTTTAGTTTTTATCACCTTCACAGTACTTCTAATAATTTACTGATATATCCTTAAGGGGGCACTGTAGTGAATGTTGCTGCTCACAGCGTCAAGGAACCGAGTCTGAATCCTATATTCTACCTAAATCTGTTCAGAGGTTTTCCACTTTTTTCTTCCCCTTCCCAGAAATGTGTGCTTAGTTTGACTGATGATTGATTCTAAATGTCCCCAGTATGTGTGTATGACTAAATGTATTCAGCAGTAGATTTGCACTCTGCCTGGGCTTGCTTCCTGTTTTGAAACCTGTGCAGCCAAAATAGGCTTCTTCTCTCCATGACTTTGGATTAGAAAAAGCAGGTCAGAAAGTCGAGTTATTATTTCTTTGCATTTCTTCTTATGAAATATTGAATTTTCTGGAAATACTATTCACTTAACCACCAAATTAATACTGTCTGTCTGTGATAGCCTGTTTTTACTCTAAAAAATCATTTGTCATACAACACTTTGTCTATAAAGTTCTGTCCAGGTATGCTACATCACTGTAGACTTTAAAAACCATTAGAATATTACAATATGTACTAAACTTAGGTCAAGTAGAGGTAATATTGGTCATATGTGAAATAAGGATTTTATAAAAGATGGATTCATACACTGGAGGAGCTTAACAAGTAAGAGTGCTCACCCATTCTTAGACAGATGGAAATGTTCATAGTGTCACAGCAAACAATTTTCAGCAGGTAAATTATTGAAAGTGTTCCTCATCAGTTTGTGAGATGGGAGCATCTCTGCTGAAGATAAAAATTGCTGACACAATGGTTTGCTACTGATGCCCCCATTGCCACCGTGTGGATTCTGTCTGCTATTCCAGACTAAAACATACAGCTGTTACCACACCTTCACACCCCACACATCCTCTCTTCCTGGCCTTCCCATTTAGTGAATGGTTTACGTCTATCAAGACTATGGCTAACCAATTACTGTAGGTGATGGTTATTTTCTAAGTGTTTTGGGTAAACTGGATATTTGCCAGCAGTCAGTGAATGATAATTACTGTTATCAGGATGTTATTTGCTGGTCCATCCTTCCACCCAACCACTATTAGAGTAATTTAATTCAGTTATAGGCTTCAACATCAGGCACAAGGATGGAACCAGCTGTGGATGGAACATCAGTCCATTAATGGGCACAACTTTATATTTGCACTAGGGGGTTCCCCTCTGCTTGCTTCGTTCGGCAACTCCCCCCCCCCCCCCCCCCCCCCCCACCCCCACCCCCCGACCTGCGATATGCACCAGCCACTTCACATCTCTGCAGCTTGCGTTGTGAAGAGGGGGGCTGAACGCAACCCTAGAAGACGCGGTCGCTCCTCCAAAACCCCCTTTTAAATGGTGATACAATGGGAAACAAATAGTCTTTTTTTACCTCCTCTTTGCTCGATCAGCTGCCTGTTTACTGCTGCTGCCATGCCACATGATCTGCATCTCGCACGGCACTTCCAACATTTAAAATCCCTGTACAGCAGCTGTCCTACTCTTTGTTTTTTAGTTCCAGCCCCGGGCATGGTTAAATCTTTTGGCACAAAGTCTCGTCTAGCGGGACATGAGTTCTTGATATTTTACTTTATAATTTAAAAACGGAATATGAATCTGAAAATCTAACAACATCACATTAAAGGTCGATAAATTCTGAAAAGAATGATACCAAACATATATATGTAGGTTTTAAAATAAGCCGATTTAAAGCGTGACAAAAAACATGACATACAAACGTCACATAAAATCGTTTTAGGCTTGGGATTTTATATATATATATATATAGAGTAGATAACCAGTAGATAATCTTTGAGATGTGGAAAGTAAACCTGAGAAAAAAACCACGCATACTAAACATAGGCAGTGACTAGGCCAGGATTCAAACCCATTATGCCAGCACACTAAAGTGAAAAAGGAGACTAAGACTATTATTTTTAAAGCATTTTCGTAAACTGAAATAAAATAACAAAAATGAGGTGAAAAACTAGCTGAAAAGACTAAAAAAAAAATTCAATGACAAATATTTTCTGTTCTCAGGATCATATGTCTACAGTAGAATCCATACTGAATTTTTCATTAAATTCCCAGCCTACACTGTTGGTGGCTACTTGGTAATTTATTTTATGTGTCTACGACTATCCTATTTAATATTTTGGTAACTAAAGATCCTGATAACAAAGCATACAGTGGATTTGAAACATATTCAGAGCACTTCACTTTCTGTACACTTCATTGTGTTGAATATTTCATTTAAAATGGAAAAATTTGCCATCTGTGCACATCAATCTACATTTAATAACCCATTCAATCTAATAGAGCTTTACAATGATCTGCCTGGAAGAATGGAATAAACTGCCAAAATCCAGGTGTGCAAAGCTTGTAGAGACATACCCAAGAAGACTCAGAGCTATAATTACAGCCAAAGGGGCTTCTACAAAGTGATGAATTAAGTCTCCAAATATATATATATATATGGGGGAGGAATTTAGCAGTCCATGATTGCTCCCCCCAAACATGTGTAGAAGGGGTGTGTCCCGGCTGGGCATGGGACTCGCCACACCAGCTAAGCAACAATTTTTCTGTTTTTGTTTGATTTTTTTTTCTACCAGGTGGTTTATGTTATTGTGCTGACTGGAAAAGGTTTCACAATTTCAGCTTCTGACTAAATTTGTTTTTTCATCAATGTCAATCGGGCTTTTTGATAAACAAATTTCTACTTCTATTAAGAAAAAGCATATTATTTTGGACTGGCTTGTTTTTGGAAACATAAATGTACTTTAAACTATAAAAGCCTGTTTTACAGTATTTTATCAGTTCCAGTGTGCACTCATTGTCCTGTTATGTAGCCCCAAAATCCCACTGTGTGTGGCCTTACATTCATTGCTAGGTGACAATGAATGGTGACAGTTTTACAAGGATTTTTAGCTCATGACTTTATAGATACGCATTGTTAGTTATGGCCATTTTTAAACTGCATTTTTTTACTGACCATGAACTCAGTCTTTCAGATCTGTTTTGCACTTGTATGCCACATATTTCTTCAACTTGGGCCTGCTTTATCAACTCTGTTTAGCATTTATTTTTATTGTAGTAGCTTCTTCTAATTCTCCTCAGAAGTTATTGCCTATACACTAGTCCTTTGCCATTCTCATGTAACAGAGACAACACAGAAACAGTGCTCATACTTGTACAATGCAGGATGCTGAATTAACACTGCCATGTGAGAGTCTATGATTCTGGATAGCTTGGGAGATGGTCACTTTTGGCCTTGTATGTCAGTAAATGCCTTTACACTGTTCTATTCTGAGAGCACAAACATAGAAAAAATGATGTGATGCCTCCAAAAGACTAACAAAGCAGATCTGGACCCACACTGGCCTTTTTAGAAGAGTTTCCCCAAGTTAGCCAGTTAGTAACTCCTACAGGGACTCTAAGGTCTGCTCGGGCCCAAAGTGGGAAGCAGCCTTAATAAGTTCAAAACATCATAAATGTCCCAGAAATATGCGAAAATGCCCTACAAGGGAGTGGGTGACCATAAACCTTTGGCATGTAAACAAAAGGGCAACACTGAGACCTAGTACTAATTGCTTTCCCAACCACTGACATAATTCACAATTGCAAGTTTAAAATTATAAGACTACTTTCCAATTCAAATTCTCCGCTGCCCCACAATCAGCTAGAGTAGACACCTACACATTGTTAATTAATGTCTGTACCATAAACAAGGTTTTACAGAAGACCCTTTCAACACTAAAAAGAAAGGGCTTTTCATTCACGTTTCCCTGTGAAGTCATTTCTTTTGTAAGTTCTTTGTTGTCTTTTTTAGTAACAAATTTGTTTCATTAAATGTCTCCCCTTTCCCTTTAAGTGTGTTTACTTAATTAGCTAATAAAACTACAGTATTACCTGGAATGTATTTTCATAGAGGTCAGAGGTGAATTCGAAAGTTGTTCCCACAAGCTCCCCCTTAATTTCATTTAATTCAAAAAACTTCTGTCCTTTCCCAGGGTCACTAATTGTGAGTGGAGATCATGTACTGACAGGAAAAAAGGGTTCCATGGATATTAAAATTCTCAAAACAACACTAAGATGAATTTTCTAGCCTCATGAAAACCTGAGAAAAAAATAAAAAGAAACTCAAATCATAACTTATAAATAGAAAAAAGAACAAAATCCCCAAAAGAGCAAAAAGGGTTTGCCTAAAAGGCAAACAAGAACAAATACACAAATCCAAAAAACAATTTAAGAAAGGAGAAAGAAAATCCAGAAACATGAAATGATTCAAAGAAAAGTTATATTTAAGGAGCTCCAGAGACAAACTTAGTGATCCATTGTTGAGTCTTTCTGACTCCAACATAAAGCCAGGAGAACCTTCTGTGGAGCTCCACACACACACAGCACAAGAAAAGGAAACATATTTAAAGGTACAGAGCAAAAATATTCAAGAATACCTAAACATAACAAAAACAATATTAGTTGTAAAAGAACAGTCAAGGAAGATGTGAAGTGCATCAGGAATAGTAAAGGAGAATTACAAGATACAGACCGTGAAATAGTGAACGCTTTAAACTTGAATTTTTCTGAGGTCTTCTCAAGTGAGGAAGTGGATAATCTCCCAGCGGTAAATGAGACTACTAAGCAGGTTCTGAGTGATTTAGAAATTGCAGAAGGAGAAGTGCTGCTCAAATTAATTAGGCTGAAATTAATCAAATCACCAGGACCAGATAATATTTACCTTAAAGTTCTTAAGGAGGCTAGCAAGTACTTATATAAACCCTTGACACATATTTTTAGGACGTCACTGCACACTGGAGAGATTCCGAAGGAGTGGAAAATGGCAAATATCATCCCATTATATAAAAAGGGTGGCCGGGCAGATCCAAGTAACTATAGGGCAGTAAGCTTAATGTGCATCACAGGAAAATTAATGGAAGGAATTATTAAGGATAAGATTGAGCAACACCTGGCAAGGACGGGAGTTATTCTGAACAGTCAGCATGGGTTCAGAAGAGGGAGGTCGTGTTTTACTAACATGTTGGAATTCTATGAGGAGGCAACAAAAGGATACGATCACAGTGGAGCATATGATATTATTTATGTTGTCTTTCAGAAAGCATTTGATAAGGTACCACATGAGAGGTTGGGCATCAAACTAAAAGAAGTGGAAGTACAGGGTGATGTTTATAGAAGGGTGCAGAATTGGCTCAGACACAGGAAACAGAGGGTGATGGTGCAAGGAACCTCATCAGAACTGGCCGATGTCAAGAGTGGTGTTCCACAGGGGTCAATGCTAGGACTGCTGCTATTTTTAATATACATAAATGATTTGCACAGTAATATAAGTAACAAGGTGGTTAAGTTTGCAGATGATACCAAGATATGTGGATTGGCAGATAATCTGGAATCCATTAATCACCACAGAAGGACTTGAGCAGCATACAGGCTTGGGCAGATTTGTGGCAGATGAAATTTAATGTCAGTAAATGTAAAGTATTACACAAAGGAAGTAAAAATGAACACACAATGGAAGGCATGAAAATCGAGAATACGTCTTATGAGAAATATTTAGGAGCTGTAATGGACTGTATGCTATCAACTTCAAGACAGTTTTCAGAAGCCATTAAGAAGGCAAAAAGAATTTTAGATTATATAGCACGATGTGTGGAGTACAAGTCCAAGGAGGTTATGCTCAAGCTTTATAATGCACTGGTGAGGCCTCATTTGGAGTGTTGTGTGCAGTTTTGATCTCCGGGCTACAAAAAGGACATAGTGTGCTAGAATAAGTCTATGGAAGAGCGACTAGGTTGGGATGAATTATGAAGAAGGATTAAAAGGCCTGAACCTTTTCAGTTTAGACAAAATAAGATTGAGAGGCAACATGACTGAAGTGTTTAAAATTATGAAGAGAATTAGTACAGTGGATAGAGACTGTTATTTTAAAATGAGTTCATCAAGGATACGGGGGCACAGTTGGAAACTTATTAAGGATAAGGATTAGGAAGTTTTTCTTTATCCAGAGAACAACAGACACTACCAAGTAGTGTGGTAGACAGTATGACTTTAGGGACCTTCAAAACTCGACTTGATGTTTTTTTAGAAGTGGATAGGACTAACGAGCTTTGTTGGGCTGAATGGCCTGCTCTCATCTAGATTGTTCTAATGTTCTAATAAAAAATAAAAAATAATATTACAAAATGAACAAAAACAACCACGAAACAGAAAATCAGTACAAGCCAAGGAATAAAACCAGATGAAACATATCATACTGCTGTTATCCATTCATGGAATAATGATAGTACCTGAAGCACTATCAGTGTTGTGCACTGTAAAACTAAAAGTCACAGGACTGTCAGATGGAGGACACAGTGACACTGTTTGATCGTACAAAGGGCAGCTGATCAGGGTAAACAAATTAAAAAAATAGAAAAAAAAAAAACAGGAAAGAAATTATTGAAATGTAGAAGCACGAACCTGCAAAGCATATGTGAAAAGGTTAATAAAGGTGCAGAATACCAAGGAAAATTAAAAAGTTTAAAAATTAAGGTTATTGTCCCAACTAAAATGTACTTGTGATATGTTAAACAACTGTTTGAATTATAAATGTGGAAAGCTGGAGCATGTTCAAGTGATGATGGCGTATCTGCTGCTACAAAGAAACATGACTAGGAATAATGAAAACAGGCAAGGAACTGATGAGACATTTTTGGAAGTGAGTGAGCACTTGTTTCTTGTTATTTATTTAGTACATTTCTTCCAACATTTTATAAGTCGTTTTAATTTCTATTGATATCTGCCATGCATAAAGCAATTGTAAATTGTAATTGAAAAGCATGTTGACCAAGTTGATGATATTGCTCACAATATCAACAGGTGCAGTTGCTGTTGATACTGAGTTTATTCTGTCTGTATGCTTTGTGACGGATGGGTGTCCTATCAGGACTGATTCCTCTGTTCCATTAAATGTATTACCATTTACAACTTGTACTTGCTACAACATTTTTCATATGAAATTTACAGTTGTTGGCACAAAAATTGCTGATTTATTGAACATCTTCTGTTTAAGGACTCTCAAATCTTATTTTCCAAATTTTCTTTCATTTTTCACTAAACCATTGCAATAACTCTTATTTCATTTTATTAATGCTGGAATTATTTTAGGAATACTCTCAAGAAAGTGTTATTATCCTTTTGTTTCTATGAAACATAGCACACCCAGAAGTTGATCTTGGGATGACCTTGAATTATTAACATGACTCAGATGCATGTAAAAACAAATAATGAAGACAGATTATTTATGAACAATCATTATTCATGCATAAGAAAGCTTCAAACGCTTCACATACCAAAGCAAAAATTATCAAATGCACATCCGCCCACACTTAAACATATTTCTTTTCGGTAAAGAAACTGAAACCATTTGGAAGCTGAAAATTGTCAGATGTTGTTAAGATAATCATCATTATGTTACTCTAGGGTTTTAATTTTAAAATGTATTCGTACAATTTGTCATAAGGTCCCAATGCATGTAGTTAATAAGACATACATCCATTAAAAATTTGAAAGAGAGAAAACAGAGAAAATAACAAAAAAATCCCAAACCTACTTAAGCCATTTCAGCATTGCATTACTGAAGCTTATCTCAGCATCACACTCACACACTCACTCACACTAGGAGGACTTTGGACTGGCCAATAAGTCCAACATATACATCTGTGGGGATCAGGGGAGGAAACCTTAGATGGCGAGACTATGCACACTTCATATAGGCAGGGACCAGGCACAGTATTCAAAACTGAAACAGTAGCAGCATCAAGACTGGAAAAGAGAGTGACCTGAGGTAGCTGTTTTGGGCCTACACCCAATGGCAGGAAAAATGTAACCAATACATAATAACATAAGATGAGGGAGAAAGTCAAAGCCAGGCTGGAGTCATAACCAGTGAGTCAAAAGAGGAATGAAGCAACAGTAATTGAAGGTCAAAATGAAACAAAACAAGTCAAGGAAGAAGAACAGATAAAACCCAAAAAACCTGAAATTAGGCCAACTTGAAAAAAGAATGATATCTCTCTATTATAAAAAAATATCCTGGGAGAGAATGACTAGGGAGATGAGACGAGCATGTCCAATCGGGCTCAGAACTAAAAGACAAAGTATAACTTAACAAAGATGTTCAAAAACGATGGCACGATACATGTGCAGAGAAAGGTAAAGAATATGAAAGCAGTGGAATTTGAAAGTATTGTAGCGTCCCTTCCAGGTTGAAGCCTTTTTTTTGAGTGACTGTTAGATTCAATTGAGGAAGGGTGGAGTACAGCATGGAAGACTGATAGCAGGGTATTGATTTATGCAGTAAGGGGGGGGGTCCCGGGACAGGAGGAAGGGGTTGGAGAGGGTGCTAGAACGTTTTGTTTGGGGTTACGAAGTCTGCGTTCTTTTTCTTGATTGTTCAAGTAAAAATTTTGTGAGACTTTACTACGTCTGTCTGTTTTTTTTTTTACTTCTTCTCTTTTTGAGCTGGACGCGGAGGTCACTACAGTATCAAAAAAAGATAGCAAAGGATCGCATTAGCGCAAACAAAAGGAAATTATTACTCGAAAAAAGGGAAAATAATCATCACAGACCAGGTGTAATTGAAAAAAATAGCACGACAAAGCAAGGTCAGAAATAGAAGACAAAGAGTATAAAAGTAACACATCATAAAGAGGTTAAAAAACAAGGGGCCAAACACATGCAGAGCAGGTTAGAGATAATGAAACAGTGGAATTCAAAAGACTCAAAAAAAACGCAGGCGTGAAACACATGCAGAGCAAGATACAGAATATAAAAGCAAAAAAAAAACGAAAGTGTCAAAACAAAGAAAGTAAACATCATATTAGCACAAACAAAGAGAAATTATTACTTAGAGAAATAACGAAAAGGCGAATAGAGATCGAATATATGGACATAGGTGATATGTCTGAAGTATGTAAATATTGTAAGGCATTAAAGTTTAAGTCAGAGAATTTCAAAAACGGGGTCTACCTCACATGCATTTATTGGTTACTTTGCAAAAAAATTATTAACTGCTGATGATGTGGATCGGTTTGTCTGTGCTGAAATTCCAAACAGAGAAACCTATCCTGAATTATGGTACAAAGTCATTAAACACATGTCTCACGAACCTCATTTAAAAGATTCAGCATGTTGGAACTCTAAAGATTCCAAATATTGTTTTTAAAGAAGTTCTGAAATAAAAGTGAAACTAATGAAATAGCAACAATTCAAAGAAAAAAAAAATCTTAAAAGTGTGTATCCGGAAAACCAAACACGGTGGTTGGTTTTCTAAAAAGGAATGCTGGCATATCACTCATTAACATGTTTATAACCACAGCATGATGATTCTTGGTGGTTTCACTCATAAAGGATGTAGTGGGAATAAAGTGAGATTTGAATATAAAATAAAAAATAGCAGATATGTGGAAGAAAACAAATGAAAAGCAATACAAAATGGAACCTATTGAAACTGGGTGCTTGAACCTGCACGAAATGCATGACCAATACCAAAATGGCATTAAAACCGAACAGTGGCAGTGGTGTTATTGAAAGGAACAGCTTCTATGCCACCCTCCACAGCGACACTGTTACCATCACAGCATGGTTTAACAAGTAGTCCTACCAAGAATAGCAAGCTAATAAAGAGGGCAAATAAAAAATGGGTCAGCCCTGGGTGGCAATGCACAGCATTAAATATTAACATTCTATATAACTCTTATGCCGTACACAACTCTATAAATAAGTTTTTCTTGGTGTAAAAGATCAAGAATATTTACGCTGTATTTAATGGGAAAACGAAAAGAGTAAATTTGTGAGGAATCTTCTAATTTCTAATCCTATCCATCCTCGTCACACCCAATGCAAATCTTAGCATCTTTAAATCTGCTACCTCCAGCTCTGTCTCCTGCTTTCTGGTCGTCTCCAACCCATATAACATAGCTGGTCTCACTACCGTCCTGTAGACCTTCCCTTTCACTCTTGCTGATATCTGTCTGTCACAAATCACTCCTGACACTCTTCTCCACCCATTCCACCCTGCATGCACTCTCTTTTCCACCTCTCCTCCACAATCCCATTACTCTGTACTGTTGATCCCATTTATTTAAACTCATCCACCTTTGCCAACTCTACTCGCATCCTCACCATTCCACTGACCTCCCTCTCATTTACACACATGTATTCTGTCTTGTTCCTACTGACCTTCATTCCTCTCCTCTCTAGAGCATATCTCCACCTCTCCAGGGTCTCCTCGACCTGCTGCCTACTGTCATTACAGATCACAATGTCAACAACAAACATCATAGTCCATGGGGACTCCTGTCTAATCTCGTCTGTCAACCTGTCCATCACCATTGCAAATAAGGAAGGGCTTAGAGCTGATCCTTGATGTAATCCCACCTCCACCTTGAATGCATCCGTCACTCCTACCACAGACCTCACCACAGTCACACTTCCCTCGTATACATCCTGTACATCTCTTAATTACTTCTCTGCCACTCCCGACTTCCTCATACAATACCACAACTCCACTCGAGGCACCCTGTCATATGCTTTCTCCATTTCCATAAAGACACAATGCAACTCCTTCTGGCCTTCTCTAAACTTCTCCATCAACACCCTCAGAGCAAACATCGCATCTGTGGTGCTCTTTCTTTGCTTGAAACCATACTGCTGGTCACTTATCAACACCTCACTTCTTAACCTAGCTTCCACTACTCTGTCCCATAACTTCATGCTGTGGCTCATCAATTTTATCCCCCTGTAGTTACTGCAGTCCTGCACATCCCCCTTATTCTTAAATATACGGCACCAGTATGCTTCTTCTCCACTCCTCGGGCATCCTCTCACTTTCCAAGAATCCATTACACAATCTGGTTAAAAACTACACTGCCATCTTTTCTAAACACCTCCATGCTTCCACAGCTATGTCATCTGGTCCAACAACTTTTCCCTTCTTCATCCTCTTCATAGCTGTCCTTACTTCCTTCTTGCTAATCCATTGTACTTCTTGATTCACTATCTCCACATTATCCAACCTCTTCTCTCTCTCGTTCTCTTCATTCATCAGCCTCTCAAAGTACTCTTTCCATCTGCTCAACACACTCTCCTCGCTTGTGAATATGTTTACATCTTTCCATACAACTCATCATATGCCTTTTCTTTAGCCTTCACCACCTCTCTCTTCACCTTGCGCCTTATCTACTTGAACTCTTGTCTACTTTCTGCATCTCTCTGACAATCTTACTTCTTCTTTGCCATCCTCATCATCTGTATACTCTCCTGTATTTCCTCATTCCACCATCAGGTTTCCTTTTCCTCTGCCTAGATATCACACCAAGCACCCTTCTTGCTGTCACCCTTACTACATCTGCTGTAGTTTCCCAACTGTCTGGTAATTCTTCACTACCACCCAGTGCAAGTCTCACCTTCTCCCTAAACTCAACCTTGCAGTCTTCCTTTTTCAACATCCACCATTTGATCCTTGGCTCTGCCCTCACTCTCTTTCTCTTCTTAATCTCCAACGTCATCCTACAGGCCACCATCCTAAGCTGCTTAACCACACTTTCCCCTACCACCACTTTGCAGTCTTCAATCTCCTTCAGATTGACTCTTTTGCATAGGAAGTAATCTACCTGTGTGCATCTTCCTCCACTCTTGTACGTAACCCTATGTTCCTCCCTCTTCTTAAAATACGTATTCACCACAGTCATGTCCATCCTTTTGGCAAAATCTACAATCATCTGACCTTCTTCATTCCTCTCCTTGACACCATACCTACCCATCACCTCCACGTCTCCTCTGTTCCCTATCCATGTCCATTGAAATCCGCTCCAATCAACACTTTCTGTCCTTTGGGTACACTGTTCATCACTTCATCCAACTCACTCCAAAAATCTTCTTTCTCACCCATTGCACACCCAACTTGTGGTGTATATGCATTAACAACATTCATCATCACACCTCCAATTCCCAGCTTCATAATCATTACTGTGTCTGACACTCTTTTCACCTCTAAAACACTCTTGACATACTGTTCCTTCCTCTTCCTGCCCAGGGACGTGGGTTTGATTGCTATATCAAAAACTGTCTATGTGTATTGTGCGTCTATGTGTGTTGTTGCTGTGATGCAGCAACACAAAATGATGAACAGGACCTATAATAAACAAAAATCTGATCTGGACTATGCTACTCTGCCTCAGAAAAAAGCTTAACCCCAGGCAGTCTAACCACAAACTCAAAAGACAGGGTTTCAGGCCCGCTCAGGGACAAATGAACCACTGGCTTTAATTTCAAAAATAGTATTAAATGTCTCAAATACACAAAAATAAAGGGATAAAGGGGTAAAGGGAAGCCAAGAACATCTGGATTTTAGGACAACACAGAACAAAGTACTAGTATAAAAAATTAATTTATGTATACAAGAAACGCAGAAATAGCAAAATAATGGCAAAATGAAGCAAAAGGATGTGGCTAAAAAGGCAACCCCAGTAAACAGGACCATATCCCTAAACCAAGAGTAAAATACAATTACCGGTAGCAAAAATTAACAAAAAACACAAATTCAACAATACTCAGAATCGATCTTAACTCCACAAACTCCAATGACACTCTACTGACACCAGTTTCTGAACTTCAATACAGGCAGTTCCTTCAGAATAACTCCTAACCCCTTTTCTCCCCCCATCCACACCAGGATAGAACAATTTGAATCTACCTCCAATCCACCTGGCCTTACTGCCCTTCCATTTAGTCTCTGGCACGCACAATATATCAACCTTCCTTCTCTCCATCATATCTGCTAACTCTCTCCCCTTACCAGTCATACTGCCAACATTCAAAGTTCCTACCCTCAGTTCCACTCTCTTTACCGTCCTCCTCTCCTCCTGCCTCCGGACACGTCTCACCCCTCTTCTTCTCCTTCTTCTTCTTTTTCTTCAGCCAACAGTAGCCCAGTTTCTGCCAGCACCCTGTTGGCTAACATTACTGGTGGTGGCGGTCGTTGTTAACCCGGGTTCAACTGATCCGGTATGGAAATTTGTATTGTTGTCTGCATATTGATTTGGCAAAATTTTTCACCGGATGCCCTTCCTGCCGTAACCCTCCCCATTTATCCAGGCTTGGGACCGGCACGAAAAAAAACACACTGGTTTGTGCATCCCCTGTGGCTGGGCTATGAGGAATGCTTGTTATAAATAATATAAATAATTTTGTAGAACTTTAGGATTGTTGGATGTTCAGGTAGCACTGTGGTCAGTATTGTGTTTGAATTCCACAGTTGCTGGATGTTTGCGTGGGTTTTTTTTCTAGGTATTTCAGTTTTCATCCTAAAGATGTGCAAGTTAGTTAACTAATGATTCTAAATTAGTCCCATGCATGTATGAGTACTAAACAGCATAAACCAGCATAAGGTCCTTCACTGAGCAAAAATACTAATATAATAATTCCGGAAATGTATCTAAACTACCTGCTTATTCTGCTGGTATTAGTTGTTTTGCTTATTTTCCAATAACATGACAGTAAGAGAAACAACACATAAAGCAGGTTAATGGAGTTTGGCATTTAAAACCTCTCTGCCAGTAACATTATCTGAAGCGATTGCTGATAAGCTTCTAATGAGACATGGCTTATAATGGGTTTTCTTGTGCCAACTTTTTTTGCCACTTCTGAAGAGGTGTTAACATGTTCCTAAAATGGTCTGGGGTAAACAAATACAGTACATTCTGTTTAGTATGGCACACATTCACATTCCATTGAACTTGGCTGATTCCCAATTCAGAAGTAAATGCAACCTAATGACAATGCAAATATTCAAGTTCATAAGTCAGCCATAAACATGTGTTAGTGTTTCTGTCTCACAGGCCCAGGGACATGGGTTTGATTGCTATACCAAAAACTGTCTATGTGTATTGTGCGTCTATGTGTGTTGTTGTTGTGATGCAGCAACACAAAATGATGAACAGGACCTATAATAAACAAAAATCTGATCTGGACTATGCTACTCTGCCTCAGAAAAAGGCTTAACCCCAGGCAGTCTAACCACAGACTCAAAAGACAGGGTTTCAGGCCCGCTCAGGGACAAATGAACCACTGGCTTTAATTTCAAAAATAGTATTAAATGTCTCAAATACACAAAAATAAAGGGATAAAGGGGTAAAGGGAAGTCAAGAACATCTGGATTTTAGGACAACACAGAACAAAGTACCAGTATAAAAAATTAATTTATGTATACAAGAAATGCAGAAATAGCAAAATAATGGCAAAATGAAGCAAAAGGATGTGGCTAAAAAGGCAACCCCAGTAAACAGGACCATATCCCTAAACCAAGAGTAAAATACAATTACCGGTAGCAAAAATTAACAAAAAACAGAAATTCAGCAATACTCAGAATCGATCTTAACTCCACAAACTCCAATGACACTCTACTGACATCAGTTTCTGAACTTCAATACAGGCAGAGGGTGGTTCCACAGTAGTGATGTCATTGTGTCCACACCCACAACACAAAAGGAATAGATTCACACAACTAAAATGCACAACACATAAATACTAAACTCGTAAATAAACATAACAAAATTAACAATCACTTAGCAAAAATAATGCATAAAAAATATAATTAATAAACAATAAATATAACTGTAAATCGGCAAATGAACAAGCCAGAGAACCAGCCCTGAGAGTAACACAGCAATGTGGAGTTTGCCTGTTCTCCTGTTGCTTACATGGATTCTTTAATGGTACCTCCCATATCCCCAAATTGTACCAGTTAAGATATTATTACTATTGTTGTTGTATTTTTGTCTGACACCTTCACCTAATGCAACTTACAAGTTCAGTATTCTTGCAGTTGTTTATATACGTAATTTTTCATACATAATTTTTCCAAATAATTCTGTTCCAGAAAATACTTGGTTTTTGTGCCTTGAGTCATCATTACAAATGCACCCTAAAATGGATGTCCTTTATTTACACCAACTTGTGGACCCCCATGTGCTTTGTTCATTACAACATAGAAGACTGAATAAATCTAACCGAACATCCATCGCTCCATCCATTTTCCAATCCGCTATATCCTAACACAGGATCACGGGGGTCTGCTGGAGCCAATCCCAGCCAACACTGGGCACAAGGCAGGAACCAATCCCGGGCAGGGCGCCAACCCACCGCAGGACACACACGCACACACACACACACGCACACACACACTAGGGCCAATTTAGGATCGCCAATGCACCTCACCTGCATGTCTTTGGACTGTGGGAGGAAACCGGAGCACCCGGAGGAAACCCACGCAGACGCGGGGAGAACATGCAAACTCCACGCAGGGAGGACCCAGGAAGCGAATCCAGGTCTCCTTACTACGAGGCAGCAGCGCTACCACTGTACTACTGTGTCGCCCTCTAACCAAACAGCCGTATTCATTTACATATCATAACTAAGAAGCATTCAATTGCAACAATCAATACACAGATAAATGGTATATTCTAGTAACATTGCTTATGACATTAAGCATTATGAAATGTCTCAAATTAATTAAACATATTAAAAATCTTAAGTAAATATCTTATTCATAGACATAAAAATTTTGCATGTAAACTGTTATCACAGGGCAAAATATAAAGTTAATGTGATATCCTATTTTCTGATTTAAATGTACTGGAACAAATTAAATCAGGATATGCAAGTTTCGTGGTCTGGCCGTTTCAAGTACTTTTTTCTCTCTTATAAACCAACGTGGCTAAGTGACTCACTCTTGGTCACACAGCAAGTTGAATGACAGGACTGAATATGCATTAATGCTCAATGTTTTTGTCACTCCTCCAAACTGAATGACCAAACTGAATTGGAATGGTATGAGTATCTGAGTACCTGCATGAGAGTAGCCAGTGATGAACTGCTGTACTATTCAAGATAGGTTCCTTACTTAAAAATCATTACTGCTGAAAAAAGGATCTGGCTTACATTTTGACTGCCTGTGCTACCTGTTTAAGGTAGACTAAAATCAACATAGACCGATTTCCCAATTGCCATTTCTGGATAAAATATTAGAAAGAATTATTTATAATCAATTCGTTGATCACCTTAACTCCAATAATTTATTTGAGATCTACCAGTCTGGCTTTAGGTGTTGTCATGGTGTTGAGATGCCCCCCCTGAAAGTATTCAATGACATCTCTATTATTACTGACTCAGGTGGCGCTGAAGTCCTTGTCCTCCTGGACTTGACTGCTGCCTTTGACACTATTGACCATGAGATATTGCTGTTGCAGCTTGAACATCTTGTTGGGCTTAAAGGGACTGCTCTTAACTGGTTCAGGTCATATCTAACTGGTAGACACTTTTCAGTGACTTTAAATTCCTCTTTTTTGTCTACTGCTCCTCTTAAATGTGGTGTTCCTCAGGGATCCATTTTGGGTCCTAATTTATTCTCTATATACCTTCACCCTATTGGAGCTATTTTTAGGAAATTTAACATTTCTTTTCACTGCTATGCTGATGATACACAGGATTATATTCCCATCTCCAACTCTGCAATAAATCAACTCCACAACTGTCTTTTTGAACTAAGATCCTGGATGGCTAATAATTTTCTTGATCTGAATCAAAATAGAACAGAGGTGCTTATAGTGGGTCCATCAGCTAAAGCACAAATTGGTCTTGGACTTCTTGGCTCTGTCTTTGTCTTTTGCAAACCTCAAGTCAATCTTGGTGCTATCGTTGACAGTAACCTCTCTTTTGAGAAACTTCTAATTCTGTAGTCAAGAGTTGCTTTTTCCAACTTCGTCTTTTAGGTAAGATCAAGCCATTGTTATCTTCTAGGGATCTTGAGAAAGCTACTCATGCTTTTATCTTTTCTCACCTTGATTACTGCAACTCGCTGTTTTCTGCGATTAGCAAATCCCTGAATACGCAGGTTACAGTTGGTCCAGAATGCTGCCGCTCGCTTTCTGATTTGGGGCAAGAAAATCTGATTCTGTTTCTCCAATATTAGCTTCTTTACACTGGCTGCCTGTCAGTTTTCAAATTGGTTTTAAAATCTTGCTGCTAGTTTTTAAATCTTAACATAGGCTTGCTCCTGCCTATTTATCTGAATTGTGTGCTTTACACCAGCCATCTAGAGTGCTTAGATCTTCTGGTCAGTTGTCTCTTACTGTCCCTTGTACCAAGTGTAAAACTAAGGGGGACAGGGCCTTTGCAGCTGCTGCTCCTCACCTGTGGAACTCTTTACATCATTACATAAAGGAGTCGTCTACAATTGAACTGTTCAAAACAAGATTAAAGACTCATTGACATTGACATCAACATTAACGTTTGCAGTGCACCATACAATGCATAAGTCTCTTTTATATGCCATTTGGTATGGGATTCATAAAAGCAGTGTTAATGTTTGTGATGTTGCATCTATTGGAATAACAAATGCAATGCATTTTATTACTAAAACTGTTTGTGAGGTGCCAACTTTTGGAATGACAGAGTCATAGCAACTGAACAGACACATAGACACCTATCCTTATATTAAGGTGGGAATCAAATTAATAGAATGAAAAATACTACTATCTTACTGGTTAAATGCTGAAGAGTCATATCATTATGCTGAGGATTGTAAGAACAATTTAAATGTACATAACAGTGGTGTTCAAAAATGGAAAGTTAGTAATGGAGGACTAATTGTGTATGATTGAAGGCTATGGGTTTGTGGCAAAGTGGCTAAGACACTAGATTTAAAATACTAGGTTTCAAGTTCAGTCCTGTTCTACTGAGAAAGCCAGTGCTCTGATTGTATAGTATATACAGAATATTACTATAGATGTACTGTAGGTTTCAATGTCTCATGGAATGCAACTTACTACAGAAAGTCACTATATAAAATAAAGTATGTTTGCATGGGTTTGGGGAATGGCTATTACATTATAATGATTTTAGAAACCAATTTGAGAACTACAACTTCATCTCTCAGTAGAGTGATTAATAATAACAATTTAAAGGTCTTCAATGCAAAAAACAGCAAACTAGACCGTTAATAGTTTATTATTTTATAAGTAACTATTAGTCTTCAGTTACAGTTGCAGTGTACTCTTAGGAGTTACCAGCACTTGCTGAGATGAAAAAATCAGACTTAATTAAATGAAAACCTTGATCTTTTATAAGTAATTTAATATATGGGTAGGCTCCTGCTTCCCCACAATGCAGCTCAGGATAAGTGGGTTTGAAAACAGATGGAAGGATAAATGGTATTCCAATTATATCGCATGACTAACAACTGATCCTTAGAGCCTTGCAAAATCATACATGATAGTTTGCATGTTCTTACTGACTAACTCCTTAATTTCATTTCAAAACAAAACATAAATAAGATGCAGAAACCTATTCATTTAATCCAAACGAGAAGTTTATTGGCCTCCAGAGAGAAAACGTGAGAGCAGAAGCATTCCTCTGAAATCTTCAGATTTCACATGAGTAATCATGGTACTTCAGTGTTGTCTTCCAAAAACTAAATATTTATGAACATAGACTTGAACTTATGACTTCTCACCTGAGTCTTGCATTCTGACAAAGTGTTTTGGTTTCTTTAACATTTGTAACAAACTTGTTGGTCTTGTTGGTCATTATAGTTGCCTCTAATGCTATAGAACAGAGGCAGTGTTAGATGGAGCTGAACAGAAAGAAGCCAAACATGACTGTTCTTTTCAATGTATGGTACATTGAGATTCAAGCAAATTATTCCAACAACCAAGACATTTTGTAAAATACATGATGTTAACCATGTTACAGTATATCATCAATGAGGTGTACACCACTATCATGAAAAGCAATTTCACAATACAGTTTGAGATATGACCTTTGTGATGGACGATTGGGGCCCACACCCAGGTGGGAAGCCCCTTCTCTATATGTTCCAGGGGAGCAAGCATGGGATGCACAGTACCTCCCCCGGACCACTTGGTGGCAGCCCCCCTGGGTGACTGTGATGCCTCAGATACCCGCAGGACTCCATGGGATATGGAGTTCTCCACAGCCCTGTTGGGATCCAAGGTGGCCACCAGGAGGCACTGCAGGGGTTCCTGGGCCTGTCTGGGCCATAGTTCAGCCACACCAGGAGGTGCAATTGGAGGCAGGTGGTCAAGCACCTGAAGCACTTCCGGGTGAGTTATAAAAGGGGCCAGCAGCCACCATTCCGGGAACCTAAATCGGGAGGAGGAGGACAACACTTGCTGGGAGGAGTGGTGGTGCAAAGAGTAGTGTGTTTTGATTGTGCTATTGGGACAGTGTACTGCCTGTGGAACACGGAGAAGACATGCCCCACAGGTGAAGAAAGATAAATCTTTTTGTTTATTTTTATACGTGCATCTGGTGTCAGTCTGTGTCGGGTCAGGCGCATATATAGCGCCTTTATTACATCTTCAAACCTGATAATTAATTAATTAAAGGTAATGAAAGGGCATTAAGATAATACAAAAGCATGTCCTTAAGTTTTCTGTATTTCTTCCTGTTGGGAGTTATCCTTCTTCTCCATGATAGTGTACCAGCGGAAACTTACAATCCTACATGTCCATCTAAGAGCATACAGCTGGCTCTTTTAGATCCAATCAGAAAAAAACTGCTTAAGGAGTAATAAAGAAAGGAAATAGTGGGGGCAGAATTCTACTAAGTCTTCTATACTGGCAGGCTGGTTGGTGCTGTTTGATTATTTTTGTGTTTCCTGCTTTATTATATTATCACATTCAGCTACTGTACATTTTCATCTTCACATCTTCGTTCAGTAGGTCTGCTCATTTAAAGTCTTTACTATTAGATACCAGCCAATTTAAAAGTATTGAACCACCTTTTAAAACAGTTCATGTTTTAATATTGGAACTGATGAATGCATATTGTTACGGATAGCTTGAACAAATTCAAGCCTAAAAAAATAAATGAAATAAAGATTTGATCTGTATTAACAGTCACCTAGGGCCTCATGTAGAATGCTGGGTGTAAAGTTCACATTAAATGGCATACAGACAAAAACAGAAATGTGCGTATGCAGAAAAAATTTAGATGGATAAAACTGTGGATAAGCAAAATTCCATGCACTTCCCCTTTATAAATCTCAATTAACGTGAATTTAACACACATGCATGTGTCTACAGCCCCACCCTGACTCCTCCCAGAATGTTGCATATTTGAATATGCAAATCAATATAAATATCCCCTTCCGTTTAGTGTTTTGCTAAAAGACAATGTAAAAGCACATGTAAAATAGAAGAATTTTATTGAATGCAAAATTGAGGTTCTACTAATAATAATTATTTGCATTTATATAGCACTTTTCTCACTACTCTAAGAGCTGAGCAATTGCAGGTTAAGGGCCTTACTCAAGGGTCCAACAGAGCAGAGTCCTTTTGGCATTTACGGGATTCGAACCGGCAACTTTCCGATTGCCAGTGCAGATCCTTAGCCTCAGAGCCACCACTCAGTGAAGTGGAGGCAAAGGAAAATGTATAATTTGGTGGCATAGGCAATGATATGAATAACAAAATGATGTTGATGGAGTGGCACACAAAAGTTGAAGTTCAGAAAGTTGCAAATTGCCCGAAATAAAAAGAAATGGTTAGATGTCAAAGTCGACGTGAAAAGGCAAGTGTCTAAGTGTCATACGGAAGCATATTAGAGCCACAGAGACGAAAAAAATATAGGGACACAGTAAAGAAAAAAAGGTCTATGTCTAGATTAAAGTTGAAATATCGACTTTAATCTCAAAATTTCCACTTTAATCTCGTAGTTTATTTTGTCATTAAAGTAGAATGTCATAAGTTTCATCTTAAAATTGATATTTCATTTACTAACATTTCTCAAATTCCATCATAAATAAATTAGCACGTTAAATGCTTCGTATTCTGTGTTGCAACGTGCTTCTTAAATGGGGTTTCACTTACGCCAACAGGAACGCGCAGGCAGTGATTGCCACACAGAATACATTACATTCATGACATTACAACTCACTAAACATTTTAGAATACTAAGATATATACTTGATATAACTTCCATGATGAAATGCATTAAAGCATGGGAGCATGGTGGTGCAGCAGTTGCAGTGAGGAATAATGGAATAATTTATTGTAGCAGTACTGTCTCTATCAAACGTACCAACCCCCAATTCCTGTACTTCCGTTTTCTTTCTCCAGTCACTACAGAATAAGCGTCTGTAATAAATGTAAAACCAGCTGTAAGCTTAGAACCCTGATTCTTCAAAACTTTTAAGAAACATTGAACAATCTTAATTATTCCAACCATCCAGTGTCACGCCATTCCCAGTAAGCAGAGAGTGTAAGGCAGGAACAATCCCTGGATGGGGCGCCAGCTCATCGCTACTGCTGTGCCACCGTGCCCACACATGTTTAATTATTAACAGAATACATTATTTAAATGAAGTTAACAGTTTATGTGTAAAATGTAACATACACATACTTTAATGCATTTCATCATACGCAGATAAGGAGCCTTGGCTTGAGGTGGGAGAGGTTTTTACCTGAATGAGCTCCGTCAAGGGGATGGGATAGCAGGCTGCTTGCTGCTTGTGCTGATCAATGCTTTTACAAAACAAAAGACACTAATGGAAAGTGTTGTGATGTGAGATTTTACATATAACTTGATAAATATTTTGTATGTTTTTATTTGTAATTTAGGCAAAGCAATGTAATTTAGTGTTTACCCCCCCACCCCCCACCCCCCCCCACCCCTTAGGAATGGGTCTGTTAGAATTTTACGACAGGATTTGGGGGATGTGTCTTAAACCAGTTTGCCGAGTGTTTCTTTGCTAAAGTCATTTCTACCCCCCCCCTCAAATAGGCTAAGGTGTACTTTCACATATGGTTTGGGGGCAGGTGTTAAGATGTTGTATTCCCCCAATGGTCTGAGGTATGGCTGTTTGGAATTGGCTTGTGTCAGACGCTTTTAAGTATCATGATGTCCTATTGGCTGTAGGGCTTGGACAGAGAATTTATAAATTTGCACATTCTCTCCCTCTTGCTAACCTGTGATGATGTAGAAGTATCTTTCTCTTACCAACCAACATATGATGAAGTCTCTCTCTCTTGCTAACCTGTGATGATGAAGACAACACAATGAAGAGCACAGTTTAGCAGCCATTTTGAACAGACATGTGGCTGAAAGCTGAGCACCAATGATGCCTTAACTAGAAACAGTTAAGTAACTTCAAGTCTGTGTGCCGCCTGAACTACATATCACCATTTAATCAGGTTGTATGGTTGCCAATATTCAAATATACTTTGCATTTTGTTATTATTTATGAATATTATCAGTAATACATTATTTTATGTGTAACTTAACTTCTGCTTGTCTTTTTACTACATCTAATTGCCTGAGGTTATAGATATAGAAGAGAAGGTGGGGATAAGTTATATACAATAATACCTTATAAACAGTGGTAAGTCTGTGAGATTAGGCATTCTGACAAAGGCTACATATTAATAATACAACAGGGGAAAGTAGAGCAATATATATTACTCTACCAAGACAAAACAGAGAGGTGCGAAGGGATTTAAAGTGAGCCGGGATTACCAGTTTTTTCGTAGCCTTCAGGAATTCTAGTGTTAAAATGAAAAGGAAATTTTCCTAGAAAATATCTCAATCTACCATATTAATATCTTAAAAAGAACACAATTATTTTTAAGATTTTTTTCAAAATGTCTTACAAAATCCCGAGCTCCTACTCCTACTCAAAGACATCTTTTTGCCCATTTTATTGGCTCCAAAACATTTTATGATATTGTTTTCTAAAACAATATTTTATCTGTATTTCATATATGGCAAGCAGAATTTGGATGTTTTAAAACAGAGAGAACTTTTTTCAAGCTATTATCATGCGGATGAGGTTGGCGAGTCTCTTACAGGAACACTTTTGACAGGTATACAAGGGAAGGAATTATACAATGTGGTCAGGTGACGGAAGTACAGACTGGAATCATTCAGAGGTTTGGGATGCTAACCAGGCTGTCCCTTTTATTTGCTGTGAGATGAAATAAAATAAAAGAAAAGAAAAGAAAATGTGCAAATGCACTGTTCTCCGGCCCGGGGTTCTTCCTTTTTTGGAGTTTTAATTTTGTGCTCTGCCGGGCATCTTATTTGAGTCTTCCAGCAAAAGACCCTTTCTTTAGGCTGCACGTCTTTAATGATGAAACTCCCGGAAGGGGTGGGGCTAAGTGCTCTTACTGGGTGGTCTCTCAGAGCTGTGAGGGAAGAAGAGAAACAGCACAAAATCAGCGGTAGCTCCCCCCTCTTGTCTCAGCGGGTTATTATATACCTTTCCCCAGCCCTTAAAGGAGTCCTCCAACGCACATGCATGACAACAATCACTAACCTATTTAGCCTAAAAGAATGTACCCCAAAGAGCCAAAGACATTGTTTCTGCACCACCTATAACTTCTCCTCTTCCAGCACCACACTTTAAAACCAACAAGAAGAAGGAGGTTGATGTCAGTTGCTTGTCCAGCAAAGAGGAAGAGACACTGGTATCATCAACCTAGTGCTTTACCTTTTGACTCTGTTTATTCAAGTTTGCCTTACTCCAATTAAACTGTTTTTTTATTAGTCCTGTTGTTTTATTACACCATCTTAGAGTAAAAGTCTAAATATATTTTTATATTTTTATTTTATTAATTTTCATTGTAATCATTCCATACAAACAGATCAATTTATAACACAACAAAATTGAAGACAAATCAAACCCCACCCCTGAGAAGGAGAGCTTAGCTAAAGGAAAATTGCTTAAGGCTTTTTAATAAGGCAACATTAAACAAAGGAAAGGGAGAAGTAAATATATATGTAAATAAGAGATGGAGAAGGGAGTTAAATGCGGTAATAGTTATTTCTCTTATTCTAAAATAATATTGATTAGATCCTGCCAGGTTTTGAAAAAAATTTGTACAGATCCTCTAACTGAGAATTTGATTTTTTCCAATTTCAAATAATATAAAACATCGGTTTCCCACTGACTTATAAGAGGAAAGTTAGGATTCTTCCAATTTAACAAAATAAGTCTGCGTACCAAAAGTGTAGTGAATGCAATCACCATTTGCTTGTCCTTCTCCAAATCAAGTCCATCTGGAAGAACACCAAACACAGCTGTTAGTGGGTTAGGAGGGATTGTGATACTAAGGCTGTCTGAAAGGCACTTAAAAATTTTTGTCCAAAATGATGTTAGTTTGGTGCAGGCCCAGAACATGTGACCCAGTGAGGCAGGAACTTGGTTGCAGTGTTCACAAGTTGGATCTTGCCCTGGAAACATTTTGGACAGTTTTAAGCGAGACAGATGAGCTCGATATATAGTTTTTAGTTTTAATAATTCTATGCTTTGTGCATATAGAACTCGAGTAAATTCTCTGCTTTGCTACCTTCCACTCCTTTTCTGATATATTGATTAAGAGATCTTCTTCCCAATGTCCTCTTGGATCTTTGAAAGGTAGGGACTCTAATAAGATTTTATATATTGCGGAAATAGTGTTTAATTCCTCGAAATTGAGCAGTATTTTTTCCAGCATTGTGGAGGGTGCAAGGTGGGGGAAATCAGGCAATTTCTGTTTAACAAAATTTCTAATTTGAAGATAGTAAAAGAAATGTGTAGCTGGGAGGTTGAATTTTGAACGTAATTGTTCAAAAGATGTAAATATGTTGTCTATATAAAGATCTCTGAGCATTTTAATCCCAAAACTTTTCCAGGTATTAAAAACTGGATATACTTGCGAAGGTTGAAAGAGGTGGTTCTCTTGCAGAGGTGCCACTGATAAAAGATTTTCCATCTTAAAATGCTTTCTAAATATATTTTTAAGATACTCAAATCTCTAAATGTGTACTTCTATATATTTGTCATTGTCTAGCTGAAATTTAATTGAAATAAAAATAACTTTTTCATAGCACAAAAACAATGCCGCTGCACACACTCATTCCATTATAATCACAACATAATTTAACATGTCGCCTGTAGCTTTGCCACCTAGGAAAGTTATTCAGCTCCTTTAAGCTTAACACCGTTGAGCCTGGTTGTCATTCTGAAAAGAGGATTCAACCATAAAGTGCTTTTAGGTAGCTCCCCAGAGTAATACCTTTGTTTTGACTTATTATGCTAATACTACAGCTTATGAATTTTGCAATCATTTTCAAATGTCATCTGCTCAATGATCTGAAAAAGCCACTGCACTAATTATGCTTTTCATTTTTTTGATTATTATCTTACTGCTTTTGACTCCACAAAGAACAATATCTGCTTCATGCCATCTATTCAGGGATTTGAAACTGAGATCCATGCTTACTAATGCATTTTGTTTAAGTTGTCAACAGTATTGCAGCCATTAAGCACCTGTTAGCAGAATATGCCTGAAATTGTGAGATGTTTTAATTGTGTGAGATTGCTTATAATGTAGCTTCTCCATCCTGAAACAGAATGATTTTGTAATGCTTTCATTGTCCTTCAGGATGGCTGTGGGTGTAATCCACCAAGGCACTGTATGCAGTACCTATAAAAAGTATTCACCCTCTTAGACGTTTTTTATATTTTATTGTTATACAACATTGAATATCCTTTGAAATCCAGGTAAACCATTAATAAAATAAAAGATTATGACACTGGGTAAATCTGCCTAGAGCAGGCTGTCCATAAAAGCTGAGTAATCACGCAAGAAGAAGGCTAGTGAGGGAGGCAACTCAAAGACATATGGTGGAGTTACAAGCTACTAGAGGCACAAATTGGAGAGGTAGTGCAGAAAACAACTGTTGTCCGCATGCTTCACTAGTCACCATTTTATGGAAAAGAGAAGCCCTCCTTTTAAAAAACATAACAGTTTACGTAGAGTTTGCTAGAAAACACACGGGAGACTCCAAAGGTTATATGGTCAGATGAGATCAAAAATTAGCCTGCTGGCCAACAAACTAAATGCCATATTTGGCATAAGCCAAACACTATATATTAGCAAAAACACACCTAAGCATGCTGGTGAAGCGCATGGTGTGAAGACGCTTCTCTGCAGCATGCCCAGAAATGCTTGTGAGGGTAGAGAATAAAATTAAGGCAGCAAAATACTGAGAAATCCTGGAGGAACACCAATACAGCAGAATGATTAATAAGGACGAGATTAAAAAGAAAGAAAAAATTCTGACTTGGCTGATCACAGTCACACCGAGGTATTAAGCAGACATATTGCTGTTGGTATAAAGGAGCTCCAGTCGCGTTTTTAGACATGGCTTCTGAAAAATTTGTTGGCGGAAAGTCCTCGCTGTTAGTGTGTCAGAGAGAGGATGTGCAGCATTGTTCATAATGTCACTCAGTTTTATTTTAATTATCTCCAATGTGACTTCCTACAGGGTGTCCAGAGTGCATCCTGTAACCGAGCTTGGCCTTTTAATCAGCTTGTTGAGTTGATTCAATGTTTATAACAATATAATGTCAAAACTTCCAAGTGGGTGAATACATTTTATGGGTACTGTATACCTGATGTGCCAATATTCATATTGGAACCCCTCTAGGGTGATTACAATGTATTTTATTTGTTCAGGGTTGGAAGCAAATATTACGTCTTCAGGTTTAATCTGCAATGAGAGTGATCAGCTGTATGTTAAAATTAAAGAATATGCAAAATATGTATTAAGGAATAATTGCATACAGTAACAATGATCATGCACAAACAAAAATTAATTAGACCGTAAGTCAAAAAGGGCTGGGGCATCTAGGTGAACCCGTTATAATTGAAAGACATTAATTGAGAAAGAACAGCCCGCATTTGCAAACATGTCTTCTTCAGAAAACATTTACATTTAATAGCTTGGCTAATGGTTTTATCCAAAGCAACTTACAAAAGAGGTAAACATAATCAAGTAACATTAGGCTAGGACCTGTTTGTTCATCAAGTGTAACAGGACAGGTAACAAAAAGATGAAAAGATGTAATAACTGATAAGTTTACAATCGATAAAGTGATTACACTTAATCTAACAACAAATTAACCAGCAATATAAAATATTACAGAATAAAGTTGTTTTTTTTCTTCTTCAATCAATTAGACAGACAAATGGGTTTTCAATTGCTTCTTGAATGTGCTGAAGGAGTCAGCAGTATGGATGGAGGTGGGCAGCCCATTCCATCAACTAGGAACTATAAAGGAAAAGAATCTGGATTGAGACTTGAAACCAGGAGGAGGAGGCATCACCAGACCCTGTTGCCTAGCAGAACAGAGTGGGTGAGAAGGAGCATAGGACTTCACCAGTGTCTCCGTATACTTAGTTGCTGACATATTGACTACTCAGTAGGCAAGCAACAGGGATTTGAACTCGATGCGTGCTGCAGTGACCTGAAGAGAGCAGTGACATGTGCCCATCTCCGCTGTTTAAATACAAGATGGGTTGCTGCATTCTGGACCGTCTGCAGTGATTTCATAGTACATGTGGGTGCTCCTGTTGCAGTAGTCCAGATGTGACAAGACCAAAGCCTGGACCAGACGTTATGCTGCATACTCTATTATCAGCTGTTATCTGATCTTGCAAACATTGTACAGCGTGAACCTGCGTGAACAAGAAACAGTAGAAATGTGGCCAGAAAAAGATAGCTGCTCATCAATCACCACCCCAAGGATGCGTACTGACTTGGCAGGTGATAGCAAAAGTGAGCCAAGCTGTAGAGAGATGGGAGTTGAGCAGACTGGCTGGCCGGAATCACAAGAAGCTCGGTTTTTGCCAGGTTGAGCTGTAGATGGTGATCCTTCTTCCAGGTTGAGATATCAGTAAGATATGCAGAGACTCTACCTGATAACATGTTGTCCTCTGGAAGAAAGAACAGGTGCAGCTGTGTATCATAAGTGTAGCACTAATAAGAGAACCCATAGGATAAGATGATAGAGCCCAGTGAGGTGGTGTAGAGAGTGAAAAGTAGAGGATCCAGCACTGATCCTTAGAATACCCCTGTGCATGTCTGGTTTGCCCTAGACAGCTCTCCTTGCCAGGACACACTGTACGATCTGCCCGAGATGTGAGACTCAGACCATCTGAGAGCAGTCCCAGTGATGCTGAGGTCAAAGAGGGTGGCAAAAATTATGTTGTAGATGACCGTGTCAAAGGCAGAGGAGAGGTCTAGAAGGATCGGGACTGAAGACATGTTAGTAGCTCTACCAAGTCGTAGCTGGTTGACCACATTCAGTAGAGCCATCTCAGTTGAGTGGTTCCTCTTGAAGCCAGACTGGTTGGTGTCAAGCAATTCATTCTCTACAAGGAAGGAATATATGTGGCTTGAAACAGCACGTTTAAGTGTTTTGGAAAGAAAGAAAAGGAGAGAGAGAGGGCTGTAATTGTTAAATTTGGATGGATTGAATGTTGCTTTTTTGAGGAGTGGGGTTATCAGACCATGTTTGGAAATGGGAGGAAATGTACCTTAGCTAAGTATGGAGTTAATGATGTGTGTAACTGCAGGAATGAGAGAGCTAGACATGGCCTAAAGGAGATGTGGGGGAATAGGGTCAAGTGTACAGGTAGTGGGTGTGATTAGAGAGGAGGTCCAAAATATCAGTGGCAGAGAGTAGAGAGAATGTGAAGAATGCTGGGTGATACTTTGGACTGATTATAAGATGGTGATGTAGACGGTTTTCAGGATTAGGACCCGAAATTGATGGGTTCAGGAGTGCGGGAGTCAGAAGTGATCTCAAAGACTGAATGTCTACCAAACATCCATTCTGCAGAGGGAGAATGTGAAAAAGCATTCGGCAAGAGCGCCACCCTCTGGTTTGGAGTGCAAATACCAGTAGATGAGCCCTGAAGTTTTCTCCCATATGCACATGTGTGACAACAGAATTAAAAGTACATTAAAGTCACAAACACCAACAAGTATCAAAAAAATATTTACAGTCTAGAATAATTTCAGATATCGTTGAAATTATGGCAAAGAAGATATTAATGTCTAATAGATTTAGAAGAATAGCTATATACAGACCCCTTGAATTAGTAAACAACTTTGTCATATTAGTACTTCCAAACACTGTAAGATTATAAGGACATTTTTAGAGGCACACTTTTCACTAGATGGTCACGCCATGAAGCACTCAATGACACTAATAAATGTTGTGACTGGTGTTCACTTCACTGGCTTGATCTGGTGAAGGTACAACTCTTTACTTCATGCTGTCTTTACATTTACAAAAAGGACTCAATATATAAGATATCTCCATCTCTTCTTTTCCTGCAGTTTTTAACATCCATTGACTTATAGAAATCACTCAGCACTTTCACATTGCTGTGTGTAACCGCTGAAGTATAAGGAGAGATCAAGCACAGATAAAACGCGTGTCAAAAGCAATCTCTCAGTCCAAAAGTTTGTTTTAAAAATATTTAATGAAAGTTAAAAGCAAATAATCCACACAAGAATAAAGGAAAAATAGCTACACACGTAGAATAAAAGGCAAAAAAAAAAAGAAAAAAATGTATCTTCTCTAAACTTAGCTTTTCTTGAGAAACTTTAGTTATTTCTGTACTTAAAAGTTCTTTACTTCTTCTTCTATGCTTAAAGATTCTTAACTTCTTCTATACTTAAAGATTCTTAGCTTCCTCTTCTGTACGCTTTAAACATACGGCTTTGCGCTTAAATAAGCACGAGTTACTTTACACACTCAAATGGCCCGTAAGCCCATTGGCATGAGCACGTGCCCAGGTTCGGTTTAAAACCTTATGCCTTCTATACCTTACACATGGCAAGGCTGGTCCCTAACTGAAGAATAATGTTTACTCAAAGCTGTTAGAAATGGCAAGAATATACCAATTCAATTCTACTTATGGGGGTTATAGGAACCTCCCATAGATTATGCATTGTCATGTTAATATAATATTTATGAATCTTATATACTGTAACTTGGAAAATGGCTCTTACACTGTGGTTAATACAAGGGGTAGGCACACTGATATAAAACAGTCAACCTACATGTCTACATACAGAGATATTACCTATAATCCAAAATTAAACCAAACAAAAAAATTATAATGATGCCAGAATGTTATATTGGAAATATTTCACTAGCTACATCACAGAAATATTGGCAAAATTAGAGTTTTTTTTATTTATTTGACTGAGTCTGATCCAGTCCAAGATGATGTCATAAACGGAATGTTACACCTTCACCAGGTTCTCCAATCCTGGCACTTAGAGAAAAAGGTTTACTTGGAGAAACATTCAAATAAACATTAAGGAAAATTTTAAAAAGATGCTCCCATAGTAGCTTTGAACTTACTCATTTTATCGCCTTTCTGATTTCCCATTAGCTTTTTAAACATTGATCTGTCAAACCTAATGCAAATTAAATATGAAATGGTTAATTCCAGGGTAAAAGTCAGGACAACAGTTTGCAAGTCTTCTCAATGGTAAATCAGAAACGTCTCAATGCTCAGAAGAACGATGACCAAAAATGAATAATACTGTAAATGATTATCTCCGGTGTTAGCAATAAAATGTATTTACAGTATGGCTGTAACATTAGCTGATATCTGCCACTGATTCATGAAACTAATCTTTGTTTTTCTGAGTATTATCCTTTAACTGCTTCTAGTACCTGTTGTTTACCTCTGAGACTCATGAGATTGGCATAAGATGGCCTGAGAAGTAACAGTAATATAACCCAGATTAGTGGAAGCCTTTACCAAATGGTACCTACTGCTGCACCGTCCCAGGGTCTGTGGCTCAGCCATTTTCCGCTTTGATTTAAGTTGTTCTCATTTCTCACTTGAGTGACTGCCATCAGTCTTTAGCACTGTAATTTGTCAGTTTTTTTTCTTTTAATTTGTCATTATTCACTTGATTTCAAGTTCATGTTTCACTTCTTTATTTTTTTACATACACCCCTCAGGCTCTGTGAATTGTTGCTCATCGCTCTTCATATTGATTTTTTTAAGCATCTGTAGCATTGACTGCCAGATATCAAAACTTGATCAACTTTCACATTTTTTTATTCCTATTTCTCATTTCTCCCTTTGTTTGGTCACATAATGTTTAGTCTACCACAGTCAGTGTTTGTTTTTGTTTTGTTAATAACAATGGGATAATTTACAAATGTATACATTTCCATTAATTTAATTAAAATTGCTTCCTTCTTCGTTGTGACAAATGGAGGACTTGCCTCTAGCAAATTATAGTAGAAAAAAAAAATCAGATGATAATAAAACCCAAACCAAGTAGGACTCAAGCAAGCAGCACTTATAATGATTTATACTCATCCATTTTATTAATTAATTCTTTTCTATGATCAAACTTGTTGTGTTACTTAACAACTGTATTTAGCTGTGTTTTTAATTTATATTTCATAAAACGATATAGCTATATTCCATGGCTTTCATGAATGCATAATTCATTCCTAGTAACAATTAGTCTGTTAGCATTCATAACATTCACAGTGCATCAGTGATAGTTTTCAATTCTAGTTTGTTTCAGCTTTTTTATTAAAGAGAAATTATGGAATGGAAGTAAAGATATCTTCAAAAAGCTATAAATGATGGGATGACAACAGCTCCATCATCCATCTATCCATTTTATAACCCATTTTCTATTTTCTATTCTATTATTACTGGGAGCCAAAGGCTACTCCGGCAGGAAATCAATCAATAACTCAAAAGATCTTTACTTTACATAGCATCATTAACAGCATACACATTACAAGAAGCATTACAGGGCTAACAGGATCACAATTCACTGCTGAAATTTCACAGTATACAATATTTGGAGTAAGCAACTAAAGCTCATGGCTGGGCACCTACATTTTTGAGACAATGATATCTGACAGCATGAACATGAAATGAAAAAAAAAAACACTTTAAAAAAGGTTAGGGTAATAAATGACAACCCTATTTAATAGCCTTTCTTGGCTGGAGGTGGAAAAATAAATTAAGATGATCTTCATTAAAATGTTGGTGACCTCCCATAAGGCAGTTGTTCTTAAGCTACAAAGGTGGGAGAAGTGGGGTTACTGTCCCGTTTACGGGTCAGTCTTTGTTTTAAGATGGAAGACGGCGAGACATAAGGGACAGTGTCACATCTAACCCTAAACTTGCAGGTTTTAACGCAAAAAAGAAGGAGTGTAAAAATAACCCAATTAGAAACAACAGAATCAGCATAATATTAACTGCACAATTAAATACTCTTTAAATATAATTGGAAAACAACAAACTTTAGAAAAAAAATAAAGAATTACTGGATTTCAAAAAAAAAAATTAAAGAACACAAAAATTTAACTAAAGCAATAACTATTTCTTTGAGTACCAACACCAAGAAATTAATCCAAATAACCAAATTTTAAATCAGAATATAAAGCACAGGGGTGCTGTACACAAGGGTGACACAAAGCGAGAAGACTCCCCCACAAGTAAGGGTTGATCCACATAAGATGGAGAAGAAACCTGGTCCAATAACAACAGAAAAACAAGGAGCTTGGAGAATGTGCACCGAAGAAGCTGCTATAATTCAATCAAGGAGCAAGTTGAAAGGTCTGCCAACAAGTTACATGAATGGTTCAAACACTAACATACTAACAAATAACTCAATCAGCTCCCTGAAATAAAAAATTATTAAGACAAAACAAGGTAAGCAGACCCACGAGTGCATTCTACCGTCTTGAAGTATGGGTCGGATACTTGACATCAAATAGCTAAAGAGTGCTTTTTTAGATCACCAGGCAAACATCCCAAGCTAACAGCTTATCCTAAACATGATAAAACCCTATACAACTGGATGGTGAAAAGAGAGAGGCCTAGAGGTGAGTTCGAATACAAGATGGAGGGTGCGATCACTTATCTAGTGCATACCTAAAGGCAGAGACACTGAGGGGAGCCCTTAATCCATTGTAAAACAAACCTAATAATAATAAAAGAACACCTAAAAAGATACCCTAAACCCAAAGACAAGGCCAATATATATTGAAACTACTAGAAATCTCCTAAAAACAAACTGACTATGAATGTCAAGAAGAATTCTATTTACAGCAAAAGAGTAGAGCCAAGAGAAAAAGTAAATGCCAGCATAATGCACACATACTGTATATATGTATATGGTGCACTGGGAGGAAGGAGTGGTGGCTCTGAGGCTAAGGATCTGTGCTGGTATCCAGAAGGATGCTGGTTCGAATCCCCGTCACTGCCAAAAGAGATCCTACTCTGCTGGGCCCTTGAGCAAGATCCTTACCCTGTAATTGCTCCAGGGGCGCTGTACAATGGCTGACCCTGCGCTCTGACCCCAAAGGGTATGCGAAAACTAACAAATTCCTAATACAAGAAATTGTATAAGGCGAAATAAAGAACAAAAAAAAAAAAAAGTAGTATACACAATTGGACAACAAAACCTACAAAATAATACAGATTTTTAGATGACATTTGAGGTATCATACTAAAAAGAAGACTTCCCAGATTATATAAAAACACTAAATTCTTATTGGCCTAATATCAAATTAACTCATATAATACTCCAGCAAGAAGTACAGTTTCTGGACACAGTAGTCTACAAAAAAGAAAACAAACTAATAATGCGAATTTATTTCAAAGAAACAGGAACACACCGTATACTTCATGCCCAAACTTACCATCCAAAGCATACATTTAAGGGTATTATACAATCTCAATTATTACGATTTAAGAGGATCTGTTCAGAGAACAAAAATTTGAATCAAGCAACCCAAATCTTTTCAATGCATTAAAAGAAACAGTGTGCACTAGAACTTTCCTCAGGAAAACATTAAGAAGTTTTGACAGGCCTCAAGAAAAAACAAGGGATGATAACATGGTAACAATCATAACAACATACTCAAAATTGATAAACTAGGCTAATAGCAGGTCCGTATTAACGTATGGGCACAATGGGCACTGGCTGGGGGACCTAGGAGTATAGCGGCCCACAACGTTTCTGATGCTTATGTATGTTTCTGTATTGCTATCAAAAGAGTAGCCCCATCTTTACCCAGGGGCCTATGATACTGTTAAGTCAGCCTTGATTATTGGATCATTACAAACAACTTTCAAAACATGCAAACAACAACAAATAGACTAAAGGAACTAATGTTAATATCAGCCTACTGGAAAAATTAAACTCTGTCAGATACTGTATAATGGTTTTGTGCTAACCCAAAAAAGACAAAAAACATAAAAAACTACCATATTAAATTCCTAATTAAAAAAAATGAATAAAACAAACAATTTAAATGATAAAATCATTATACAACAGAAAGACAATCCATGCATCCATTATCCAACCCGCAAAATGCTAACACAGGGTCACGGGGGTCTTTTGGAGCCAATCCCAGCCAACACAGGGTGCAAGGCAGGAACAAATCCCAGGAAGGGTGCCAGCCCACCACAGGACACACACACACACACATACTAGGGACAATTTAGGATTAACAATGCACCTAACCTGCATGTCTTTGGACTGTGGGAGGAAACCAGAGCACCCAGAGGAAACTCACGCAGACATGGGGAGAACATGCAAACTCCATGCAGGGAGGACCCGGGGAAGTGAACTTGGGTCTCCTTACTGCGAGGCAGCAGCACTACCACTGCACCACCATGCCGCCCACAGAAAGACAAATTATATAAAAAAACATTATATAAAAAACGAAATATTATAAAAAATTTTAATTAAAAAAATACAATGTATAACTTAAAATGATTACCATTAAAAAATATTATTAAAATTAAAAAAATAAAAAAGAAATTAAAATAAAAATGATTGGTCAACATGGAAATCCTTCCCCCACACTAAAGTTTGAAATACAAGTAAACAAAGACATCATTTCATTCTGCTTCAGAAAGTCCAATATCTAAAACAAGCAAAATCATCACTTGATTAAAAAGACAGTCAGAAAGCAAAACTGTAGAAAATAACTAGGAAAAAGAAAAGACAGGAAGTTAAAGAGGGGTAAAACAGAGCAAAATAAACCAGGGTGGAGAGTGCATTCACTCATATTAAATGAGTGGGAAGGAGGAGCATGAAAGTCCACTTCTTCGAAGGCAAAGAAACCTCACATTTACCCTTTGAAACCAATACATGGGTTTCCAAATGAGGCACAATAAACTCATTTAGCTGACAACAGCTACAGTACAAAATCAATGGTCAATGATGTCCTGCTGAACATACGCCTCTGAAATCATCCGTTTTAAATTAAGCTCTCCATTTCTTTGATTAATGTAGTGTTATTGTTAAGGTTTTTATTTTAATATTCAGAGTTGCTGCATAAACGTGTCTTTGCAATTTTATGATCTGTAGAAAGTGATACATTTTTGACTTCCCTAACACTGTATGTGTCATTATTTCCCTTAACTTAATGAATTTTCATTGGGCACCTTAGTTTTCTCTCACAGAGTAGAGTATGTGTTAGTTTGATTCATGATTATAAATTGCCCTGGTAAAAGTAAGTGTGAATTGGTGTGTGTGACTAAGCCCTGTGTTTGACTTGCATGCCATCCAGGGCTGTTCACTGAACTTTGGTACAGATGTTGCTGGGAGAGTCTGAGGCTTCGTAAAAGTAAATAAATACATTTTAAGAAAATAAAATATTAGACATATGGCTTAGAAAATACACAAAAACAGTGTGTTTGTTATTAAAACCAAAGATATGGGGCAGGTTACACAAATTGTCAAAAGAATGACAAAACTGGAATAGATAGAACCCACTGAACTTTAATTTTCAAGCTTGAAACTGTTTGGTGGGATTTCTTGTCTATTTGCCCATCTCATATTCACTTTTGCAAGCACTACAAACTTTAATCTCTCTCTCTGAGGAGACTTTGTGCCAGCAAAGCAGTGGGTCCAGATGGAGTATCGCCACGACTGCTGAAGGCCTGTGCATTGGAGCTGGGGAGTCCTCTACAACACATCTTCAACCTGAGCCTGGAACAGGGGAGAGTCCCGAGGCTTTGGAAAACATCTTGCATCACCCCCGTCCCAAAGATATCACGTCCTAGTGAGCTGAACGACTTCCGGCTTGTCGCTCTGACGTCACATGTGATGATGACCATGGAGCGGCTGCTGCTTCACCACCTGAGGCCACAGGTCCGCCACGCCCACGACCATCTGCAGATCGCATACCAGGAGAAGGTGGGAGCGGAGGATGGCATCATCTACATGCTACACCGATCCCTCTCCCACTTGGACAGAGGCAGTGGTGCTGTAAGAATTATGTTTTCTAGACTTCTCTAGTGCCTTCAACACCATCCAACCTATGCTCCTTAGGACAAGCTGACAGAGGTGGGAGTAGATTCATACCTGGTGGCATGGATCGTGGACTATCTTACAGACAGACCTCAGTATGTGCGTCTCAGGAACTGCAGGTCTGACATTGTGGTCAGCAACACAGTAGTGCCACAGGGGACTGTATTTTCTCCGGTCCTGTTCAGCCTATATACATCGGACTTCCAATACAACTCGGAGTCCTGCCACGTGCAAAAGTTCGCTGACGACACTGCTATCATGGGCTGCATCAGGAATGGGCAGGAAGAGGAGTATAGGAACTTAATCAAGGACTTTGTTAAATGGTGCGACTCAAACCACCTACAACTGAACACCAGCAAAACCAAGGAGCTGGTGGTGGATTTTAGGAGGCCCAGGCCCCTCATGGACCCTGTGATCATCAGAGGTGACTGTGTGCAGAGGTTGCAAACCTATAAATACCTGGGAGTGCAGCTGGATGATAAATTGGACTGGACTGCCAATACTGATGCTCTGTGTAAGAAAGGACAGAGCCGACTATACTTCCTTAGAAGGCTGGTTTCCTTCAACATCTGCAATAAGATGCTGCAGATGTTCTATCAGACGGTTGTGGCTAGCGCCCTCTTCTACGCGGTGGTGTGCTGAGGAAGCAGCATAAAGAAGAGGGATGCCTCATGCCTGGACAAACTGGTGAGGAAGGCAGGCTCTATTGTAGGCATGGAGCTGGACAGCTTGACATCCGTGGCAGAGCGACGGGCACTGAGCAGGCTCGTGTCAATAATGGAGAATCCACTGCATCCACTAAACATTATCATCTCCAGACAGAGGAGCAGCTTCAGCGACAGACTGCTGTCAATGTCCTGCTCCACTGACAGACTGAGGAGATCATTCCTCTCCCACACTATTATACAAAGATATTTTCTGTCTGTATACCTGCATTGTTATCACTCTTTAATTTAATATTGTTCTTTATCAGTATGCTGCTGCTGGAGTATGTGAATTTCCCCTTGGGATTAATAAAGTATCTATCTATCTATCTATCTATCTATCTATCTATCTATCTATCTATCTATCTATCTATCTATCTATCTATCTATCTATCTATCTATCTATCTATCTATCTATCTATCTATCTATCTATCTATCTATCTATCTATCTATCTATCTATCTATCTATCTATCTATCTATGTCTTGTTGTTAACCTTGTTCTCCCACCAGGGAACCTTTTCCCCAATGTTTTCACCCAACTCCAGGCTTATCAAGGTCTCTGGCTTTAAACTCCCTTTTGTGGTCACTTCCAAAAGTCATGGACAAGCTTTTGTTTCACTGTATCTTTGGAGCTTCAGCGCAGTGTCTCTGTTTCTAATCCTGCAAGATGTGAATCCACTTAATGGGCTCGCCATCCTCCTGGGCCTCATTCTCTGATGGTAATATGGTCCTGTTAAGATTCTGTTTCAGTCATTTTTGTTTTCTTTCTTGTTAGTTTTATAGTTTTTCCCTGCTTTCTTATGTGATATTTTTGTTTTTTGTGTTAAATATAATTTTCTCCCAATCCCTTTTTCCAAGGATTATTTGCTTAGAGCTTTCAAGTGGCATCAAAAGGTCTTATTTAATGCACCTGTTGCCATCGCCACATTTTTGAGGCATTACCATTCTATCAGTGTTGTTTTCTCCCCATTTGTAAGTGTGTTGATCAGTGTTTCATCTATTTTTGGTTGGAGATGTCCTGACACAATGTATTCCCCTGTAATATTTAATAATAGTGCACATTGAAGAAATACGGTACTCTGTTTGCTTGTCAGCTTCTCATAATGCAGTCCATCCATCCATTATCCAACCTGCTATATCGGGGGTCTGATGGAGCCAATCCCCGTAAACACAGGGCGCAAGGCGCAAGGCAAGAGACATACCCCGGGCAGGGAGCCAGCCCACCACAGGACACATGCACACACACACACACCAAGCACACACTAGGGATAATTTGGAATCACCAATGCACCTAACCTGCATGTCTTTGGACTGTGGGAGGAAACCGGAGCACCCGGAGGAAACCCACGCAGACACGGGGAGAACATGCAGCCTCCACGCAGGGAGGACCCGAGAAGCGAACCCAGGCTACCCACTGCGCCACCGTGCCGCCCTCATAATGCAGTACACAATTAAAAGTTTTGAGTATATTGGTTGTCACACACGCACACTTAGGAGACAGTCAACAAGCCCGGAGGTGAGTGAAATATTGCAAAAGAAGGGGTTTATATACAATACTAACACCTTTCTCCCTCTCTCATCTGACAAAATGAAGAAATATAAAGTACCTTTCATACTTCTGGGTTCCCAAGATGGTGTCCAACTGTCACTTCCTCCTCTGACTCCCAAGGACCATGTCACTTCCGGTGTTCTCGTCATGACGTCACTTCTGGCACTTTTGACATGACGTCACTTCCGGGTCTTCCCTGATGCCCTCACTTCCAAAGATGACGTCACTTCCGTCTGACAGCCATGATGTCATCTCCTGCCAACTCACTTTCGTCCACCACTTTTACTCTATTAAAACGCCATTTTTCTGATGTATGTTGTTGAATGACTGTAAAGTAATTTAACCACATTTCTGGCCTTTTTGCATTCCTTGTCCTTTGGACATTATACGGGGATGGTCCCCAACTCTTTTTTGTTGTTGTGGAGTACTATTTTCATCACATGGTATATGTCCATTACACCAAAGAGCGTGGTTGGGTGTTGGGGTATGGGTCCCTAATGGTGTAACGTGCATGATGATACACTTCTTGAATAAGGAAGAATGGTGTGGGGAGGTCCCTTGGTGCAACGAGTGCAGTGGTAAATGTATTTACTATCAAATTTCGGTGGTGTTTGGGGGCGGTGTGCATAAGGTTGCTTTGAGTTGGTGACCCACTGGTTGAGAAACACTAATCTAAGTTATCATATTTTTGTTTTTTGACAGTAAGGATTTTTGAGAACAAGACTTAAATAATAAAGATATGCCAGGATTGTAACCCGAGAGTCACGCCTATCTCTCATCAAAACAAAAGGTTGAACCAAAACTCTGTCAAAAATGACAGATATAAAACTCTTGAACCAGAAACACACCAAAATAAAGATTATTCATCTATTTGTCATTTTTGTCCAATCTCTGATACCACAGGAAGTGCATGGAGCTCAGCAAGCAGTTTGCAACAGTGCTTACGACTTTGGACTTCAAACCCTGAGGCTGTGTGTTCAAATCTTCTCTCTTCACATGCCTGTACTCCAAATGGTAAAATAAAAAGAAATGTAACCAATTACAGTATATCTCAAAAGTTGTAAGTCACCTTGGATAAGGCATTAGCTAAATAAGTAAATATGAATGTAATATAAGATGACCTTTATACCCTTGACCCCCTGGTGACATTGGACACCACCCATAGCAAAACCACTGAAACAAAACACAGAAAATGCCAGTACCATGAGAAAAGACATAATGGCAAGGTGGCATAATGGCAAAAGCTGTCAGCTCTTTAGGGTGTCGCAAGAATGACAAACAGACAACATAAAGGTTTGGGGCAGCCACCCGTATAATATGCCTTGGCTGCAAAAGGTAGTTAAAGATTGTGAGTTTTTCACAAGACTGAGTCCAAAACAGAACTATCGCATATAGACAAAATGGCGGCTTTAAAGGCCAGTGAAGGAATTGATGTCATCTATCAAGAGTCATTTTGAAACAAAAAAACAAATGCCAGAATGGATTTCTAGGGTTCTAAAAACTATCAAATAGACACCAAGATTACAAACATTAAATGAAGACTAAAAAAGAATAAAGAGGGAAAACTGTCACGGCCTTCTGTTCTCTAGTTTGTGAAGCTGTTTTGCAGACTAGGACTTTTATTTTGTTTGATTATCTTTTGTCTTTTTTATTTAATTTGATCTTTCTTAATATTTTCAAAGTTATTTCCTGTTGAACTTTTCTTGCATTCTGGTAGTACTGAGGCATTCTTTTTTGACTTATTCAAATTAATGAATTGTTAAAAGCTTGTTGTTTGTGAGGGTGATTGCCTGCCCATTTTGTGGTTAAAACATAGCAGATCTGAACTCTGCCCAGCTGACTACCCCATTTGGCTTGGAGGTTTTCCAACTGCTACTCCAAGCCTTCACATGCGTTCTCTGCTGCTCTCAAGTGGATTACTTCCATAGCTCACATTCAAGATCGACTGAGCCCAGACTGTGTCTGCCTTTCCATGCTGCCATATACAGATGTACTAACAAAGGAGCTCCTTTTTTGTCTGTGATTATTTTTCCTTCCTAGCATCCCAGTAACAAGCAGATGGATAGCCTCGCACTACTTTCCAAGTGACTGTTTAATAAAGGGAGCATTAAATAGCTCCTAAAAATTATTCTTTTGTTTCTCACATATATTTTTGCTTAAATGATCTTGTTAAACAGGGAAAAGTTTGAAAATAATTTTCTTTGATTTTGGACTTTACATCAGTTTAAGCAGGAATTTCAGTATGAGGGTGTCCTCTATAAAAATTCCCCAGAAATGACTTAACCTCTTGTTAGCAAGAAAATATTGTACTTTTCATTATTTGATGTAAATACATTAAAAAAAATAAATTTTTTGAACCTGCGTTCACCTAGCCTAACAGCACTGAGTGACTACATCTGGTACCAGTCAAAGTAAACTTTATAGGGGTATATAATTACAAAATGCTTCCTTCATTTTTGTTATAATTTTAGAAAAATCCCATAGTGACATTGATGGATTATATCCATGAAAGCAACGTGCTAAAGGGCTGGTGGAACTGTTAGAAAACTGCAAGCATTAAGCTCTGTCTGAATAGAGGCTAGCTGGTACTGTGTGCTGAAACATGACAAATGAAGCATTGCCAAGAACAACACTTCTCTACCAATCAGTCCTCGGGCTATGACAATAAAGAATGAGCTAAGCTGTGCTGGCCAAGTTTTGTTTAGTTTTCTCTACTGGTCTGCATAGAAAATTAAAAACTATGGTGGGACCCAAACAGGCTAATGAGCATTACCATATTAATAAAATAAATAAAGTGGGTATTTTATGTTTTATTCGTAATTAAACAAAGAGAAGACATTTTATAATATAATAAAAGTTTGTTAGCTATTACAGATCTATTTAATTTAATAGTTGATTAAAAATAGGCATAGAGAAAATAATTTGTTCCTTAGGACACTAAATATATAAAGTAAATATACAGTCATCCCTCATTTTCTGATTCTCATCCACTTTTGAAAATGTGGTTGAAAACCAAACAATCAAATTGTGGCCTGCAGGGGGAGTACAAGCTCCCAAAACCCAACACAGACAGACGCAGACACAAGTTTAACAATATACACAGCTTTTATTAGGCTGTGAGAAATTCTCCTCTAATCATTTCCCACTTGCACATAGTACAAAGTGGTGGCTCTGCGGCTAGGGATATGCCCTGGCAATCGGAAGGTTGCCGGTTTGAATCCCATAAATGCCAAAAGGTACTCTGCTCTGTTGGGCCCTTCAGCAAGGCCCTTAACCTGCAATTGCTGAGCGCTTTGAGTAATGAGAAAAGCGCTATATAAATGCAAAGAATTATTATTATTACAAAGAACAGTAAAGCACATAGCACTTTGCCTTTTTCTACTTTTCTTCCTTCTCTATGTGCCTTCACTCCTCCTCCAGCAAACATTGCCTTCTCCCTCCTGACTCTGGCTCCCCAAGCCAGGTGTGCTCTTAGACTTCCTGCAGATGCTGAGGTAGGCGATGGGAAAACGGAGTCAGGCTCAATGGTGGAGTGCTGCCCAGGACAGGAGACACTTGTTCCTCACTTTTGCTGGATTCTTGTCTCTGCGGATTATTTGTGTGAGATAGGAGAGCAGAACAAGAGGAGAGGGAGAAATGAATGAGTTACTAGAGAGAGCAGCACTGGAAAGAACAATTTTTAAAGACCATTTCAGGCTTGCTTTTACCCTTGATTTAATGGAAATGTTACTAATGTGATTTTAACTTTCTCGTCACTGTTTTTTGTTGCGGATTATTTATTTATTTATTGAAGAGATCAACACTGCACTTTGTTTTGAACACTTTGCTCGTTAGTAAAAGGTACTTTGGCACCATCTCTTGGTGTGTTGTGGTCTCATTGTCCAGTCCTTGGATCATGGCTATTGATATTCCGGGATCTAGAAGAATTCCCAGCTGTGGGCAACCCAGGCCTTCCAGACAGGTGTCACCATTTCTGTTTACAGTTACTTTGAGTCATCAGCGTAATCAATGAGACAACATAAAGCTCAACCTCAGGCATTTTCTGTTCTTATTAAATTTGAGGTTCTTCCAAACAAAAGCCTTTAGCGATCATTCTTGTTAGTGTTTTCCAGTTACAAAAATTGCATCTCTTTCCTAATTACAAAGAACATCCGCTCAGTTTCTCTCTGTTTACATGTCTCATTTTGCCTACGAAATCCTGCGCTGTTTCCCAACTTCAATTCATGGATCGTGTCTTGAGTTTTGTTTACCACAAAATAGAATTAATAAAACCCTAAACAAAATTATATATACTGAACAATTAAAAATTAAAAAATGTCAATAAATCAAGAAATACAGAATTATTTACAATAAAGGAGAAGCAATTTTTTGCATAAAAAACTATTATACCTAAGGCAAAGACACACATCTCAAAACCAAATTAGCAACTCAAATAGAATTACAATGAATGTAATGCGAAATCAATCCACAATCAACACACATATATAAAGTTCCCATAAATTGATAAAATAATTATCCCACATGTTTTTTACAAAAAACATTACAAACCCAACCCAAAGGTGTCTGTAAAACATACCGAAGTATCTTCTTATATAATAAGCTACCAGGATTTTAAATTACCTGTAGCTCGCAAAACGTTTGACCTATTGACATGAAATTTGGTACACATATACTACGTGACCTCTACTGTATGCTTTCGGGGTGATAATTTTTATTACTCTTTTTATTTTTATTTTATTCTATTGTAGAATCAACTCTCGACAGCGTGCAGCAGGGCAGCCGTGGGGCACATGTATACGGGTGCCGTTCTTATCTCTAACCACCTTCGCCGTCACTTCCCCTACCTCTTCTTATCTTAAATCATTCTTGAGGCAGATTGAACACTTAAGTGCCAGCTTAAGTGAAAAATTAAGGAAAACATACTAAGTAATTGCAACACAAACACTGACTTAATCAGTTTTAATGTGAAAAGATGCCAACGGAAGAAGAGAAGAAGCGGGCTGCTAGGGTGGAGAAAAGAAGAGCTGCAGCAGCAAGCGCATCAACCTCTGAGTAAACGAATGCTAAACATACAGAGAAAGAGTACAAAAACTTTAAGTTAAGTGTATTAATTGTACATTATTGTGCAGTACGCCGTTACTGGTACAGAATTATTGCCTTCCAAGCATCTATAACAATGCAAACAATTAAAACAAATCAAAGTGTGTTAAAAATTGACACAAATTAAATATAACAATAGAAAAACAGTGTGAGCCCTCCAAATGACCCAATTAGTCCTAGGATTATTCTTTTTCCTTTGGTATGTTTTATAAACACCTGTAAATTTTCAATTTTAGGTATTACTTTTAGTGAGCAGGTTAATTTGAATCTTTTGCAATTTCTCCAGTAGTTTTATTCATTTCACATCTTCACGGTTTTTGAACTGAATCAACAGAGGCAGTAAATTTAAAAAAATATAACCAGAAGATGTGGAGCTTGGGGACAGGCCAAGGTCAATGGCAGAAAACAAAATCTATCTATTACCAAAACTACAGCGCAATCAAGAAAAATCAGAGTGAAGGTTCATAGCAAGGATTCATTAACTGGGAGCAATAAAAAGTAAAGTTCTTTTAGCAAAGAGCTAGAAGATTTATCTGTCAAGTTTTGGATATTGAAGGATCAATGTTTATACCATTGCCCAAATGACGTTACAAACCAGTGTCTCACAGAGAATTCTGGGAAAGTTTTCAAGTCAAGTAAAACAACGTGTCTCAAAATGGCATTGTAGCAAAAATAAAAAGTAAATTGAACTTTTGGTAGAAGCAAAATACACCATAATAGACTACACATTCAGAATCCGTTATATTCAGAACTCCATATTAGATATACAGTGGTGGGTAAAAGTAGGTTCCACAGTTGTGAGTATGGACAAAAGATATGCAGGTTATGATTATTACAGTAGCTTTAACTCAAAAGAATGTCACAGTGGCAGAGTGCACTTAGGTACAATCCTGTAAAATGCTCAAATTGAGAGGTATAATTCGTCCACCATGTTCTTGGTCTGCTGCAGGAGCTCTGCTCAGTGGGACATGCCCAGGTCACGCTGAGCATCCTTATAACATGCTCAAAACCAGAAGCAGTAATTTTATTCTGTGGCTCTCCTGACTGGCTGACCTTCTTGCCATATTACAGTGGTCAACATAGCCACCCTCTGAAGAAACCTTATAACCTTATATCTGCCCCTTGTACTCATGATCTCATTCTTTTAGTTATTACCCACAGATCATAAACATGGGTGAAGACAGGGAAATGGATTGGCTGGTAAACCCAATGGACCAGTACAATGCCCACAGAACAGCTGTCGCCACTCCAATTCACTTGTCAATCTTGTTGTTGCATTTGCTGGAGGGTACATGGGAATATGATAAACCAATCTACTTTTATTTTGTAGATTTGGAAAAAGAATATAATTGTGTCTCTCGGTATTTATTGTGGGATATGCTGCAGTAATATGGGCTAACATGGCCTCTCTTGTGTGCTACTTGTTCCCTGTATGGTAGCAGTGAGGGATGTGTCTGAAAATTTGCAGTTAATTAGCACTGTAGGTGCTGGGCTTCATTAAGGCTATAACTTGTTACCACTGCTGTATGGACTTTTCATGGACAGGACACCAAGAGTGCAGCCAAGGAAGTGAGGATGTGTAGTTGGATAGGCTAGGGGCAGCTTCTTTGCTTTATGCAGATGATGTTGTCTTCTTTGCCTCATCTGACTGTGACCCTTGTGTAAAGCAGCTGGGATGAGGATCAGCACTTCCAAGTCTAAGGTCATGGTTCTCTCTTGGAAAATAGTGGATTTCTCAATCCAAGTGAGGGGAGAACAGCTGCCTTTAATGGAAGAGTTCAAGTACTGTATCTTGAGATCTTGTTCACAGGAGTGTCTGTTTTTAAAATTCTTGCAAATAATAAAGTAATGTTGCCTGCAAACCTAAATTGGACAAAGTGGGTTCAAAAGGAATGAATGGATAGAAGTAAAGTTTGTTGGCAACCTCTCTGTTGAGATGAAGATTGAAGAGAGGAAGCCTGATGGTGATTGGTTTGTCCTTATCCCACCATTCAAGACAATTGCTGCAGCAGGTGTGGGAAAAAGCTATAAAACATGCTGTGTTTCAAAAAACACAAACTAAACAGAGAAAATGAGTCCTCTCTGGTTTTAAATTGCTCAATGTAATTATTGTGAATGCAAATGAGTGAGTGAATTATTAATTGAATGATTTGGTGGAGGGCTACATTTTACTTGAAGTTTTCTTTAGTAAGGGAAATTATACAGTAATTAGCAGGCACTGCAATTTAATTTTTACTTGCAGACCATCTAGGACTCTGGATAATTTACTTTAACATGCCAGCTGGTTTATTTTAATTATTGACAGTTTTCAAACTTAATTAACTAAATTTGGAAACGGGAAGCTGTGCTCTCTCTCTCTCTCCCCCAACATCCCCCCCCCCCCATCTAAAGTTTAATAGAAGGAAATTTTGATCATCTCCAGGAAGGAGACAATTTTTGTAGTCTCTAGTGGATCAATGACCTTGGTTGATAAGGACACTGCTCTGTAACTTTAATAGTTTGAGTTGTTGTTTTCTGCATTATTCTTGGACTGGGATACTTTAGCCATTTAGAGGTCGGCCTGCTTTGGTATGACTTCTGCCCATTTTCTGTATTCAAAATGACATGAAATGGTAAACAACATGCATAGGACTAAAGCACATAAGTTATTCAAACCAGGAATGTTAGTAATTCAAATTTACACATTCTTCTTCTCTTGTTTTCCAGTAGCAGGCAGACAATTCAGTGTGTTATCATTGGCTGCTGCAGTTATTTGTTTTTTTAACAGAAATCAAAGACTGCTTAGCGTAACCTTTCAGAAAAGGTCTTTGTTAACTGGTGATCATTTGAGAAGTACCCTTCATATGTTCCATCCCATTTTAACACCCTTTGCGATCACATGACCTGGAGGGGAAGTCTTTTCTTAATCCTTTTTGCCCCACATCTGCCCACAGCTCAGTAAATGCAACCTGCTCAAGGGTGAATTTGTTGCCTTTCATTCATAAATAGCAATACAAGAGCAACCCTTATTAATGTAGTCATTAAATACATTATGACCTGAAATATGATTTACTGTTTACTATGGATAGGGCTTAAGAAGAATGCCACTGTGTTTATTCCCTCATAATTTCAGAGCAGAACTATCTAGCAATGGAATATAAGCATGAGCTGGTATAAGGCAATAGGAAACAAGTAAAGCTCTCTGGCCTTGTGTGATGCCCATGTGCCTGCAGTCATAGGCAATATTCTCTTTTCCGAGACATCTGTAGTCAAGACTGAGATGGACCAGGTTGAGTGAGGAGACAGACAAAACGTTTAGTTCAAAAGTATAACAGAGGTTTGTTCACATCAAAAACATTAAAGGGCTAAGGTGCATCAGTGCTTTAACTCTTTCAGGGCTGATGTTGACTTTTGTTGAAATTCAGGGGCACAGGACGGTAATCCGCCATAAACAACGACAAAACTCGCCATTATGTTTTAGTTCAACTCTCTTTGCAAGAAGGCCTCGTTGATTTGACCTCGATTCCCTTGTGCATGCGTGAGTAGCAAAGAGCAAACAACCTCTAAAATGGCATCAACTTCTAACGAGAGACCAAAGCGAATGCACAAAGCAAAATAGTCAGTGGACGACGTTTTGCGTATTATCGCCAAATTGGACTCTGACTTGCAAGAGTCCAATTTTGATGCAAGTGATCTGAAGATGGAGATTGAAAACGGAAGTGAGGTAACTGGCTTCAGCTGATCGGTCCCTAGCTGATCATGGTGCTGAACACGCTTGTGTAGCCGATGAGCCAACGGCAATGTTCACCTGGGAGGACCGCCACTTACGGTGGCAAGAGGTACAAAACAGATTGCATAGCACTACCATGTGAAGACAGGCCAGGCAGCCAGCCCGCCACGCTATCCTGCTGGCCATCATGCTGCCCCTACACAACTACCAGAGACGCTGAACAGGAGCCGACAGCAGCAGACATTTTACGCTGATTTACATGCGAAACCTTTGCTTTGTGTGCGTTTCAGAAAATGGAGTTGCCTGCAAAAAATATTCAGCCCTCAAAGAGTTAATAAATACATTTTTTTTTAAAACAAAAAAGTGTCTTTGGCTGCTCTATTAAAAAGTAAATACTTTTAAAAGTCAAACAATCCTCTCAAAATATTCAAATTACTTTTCTCTCCTCACTACATCATCACCCCTTGTTGTACAGTCTGCCACATTCCATCCAGTCTGTCACCTCAGCCAGTCTCCTCAGGCCCAAACTGCCACCTCTGCCAGTCACTGCACTTCCTGAGCTGCCACCTCAGTCAGTCATAGCAGCTCACCCTGGCTCCTTGCCCTTACATGGAAGCTGCTTTGTTCTGCATCCTCTTGTTTCAGTTTGTTCCAGTAGTATCTCTCCAGTCTCCTCTGCTCCACTGCTCAGCAGACACCTGCACCCATGAACATCTGAACCAGCCGTCGGCCCTGCTCCCTTAATGAAATCACAAGCCAATGCTGTCTGTACTCTCACCCATTAATACCTATCAAGCCAAACTGAAGTTCTCGCTCTTTTCTTCTCGTTTTCATATCATTCTAACCAGAAATTCTCCACTCTTATATTGTGGCCACCCCAGGTGACCATAGTTCATTACATCATCCCTCTCGTCTTATAATTATCTTGACACGGGCGATCATATACACTCATGTGTGATCCACTTTTCTGATGTAGCTAAGCCAACATGCAAATACACTAAATCCCATTAAAATCACTAACAAATAAATACAATAATACATCCCTGGACACTACTTAGCTTACCTTGTTGCTACACCTAAAGCTTGAGGAGTCATCAGAGATATAGGAGGCAAAAGCACTTGAAAAGACTATAGACCCCAGGAGGTGATTTGAGGATGCATTTGTTTACCTGAGGAATGAATAAAGAACGAGTCAAACACACCCTTCTTGGGATGGAAAGATAACAAGCAACATCATTCTTGGGGTGAGCAGATAACAGACTAGACATATGAAAGGGAGCAATGCCAAAACACCAAATGAAAGAAGAAATAATGGACTGACCAATATGACTACTGATGTTTAATCTGGCTGTGTATTATAACCAAAAATAATTAATGTAAACAACATTATAACCAGCGTCACATATGTGCACATGGGGGACAGCTTATGGCGTAGCTACAATAGCTAGTGTCTTAGTCTTAGGATGTTCCAGCCAATTCTGGTTACTGGTCTATGCCTGAGGTTTGTTGCTGATATAAGTTCCCCCACAATCCTCAAGTGAACTGAAACAGATGGATGAACACTGAGGAGAACTTCATAGAAAGTTTGTCAGTTTTTTTATTGCTTTTACCAGATTTTTTTATTTCCCAAATTTAAAACTTCATTGGCTAATTCACAGCAGGCTATGTTTATTTATTCATATTAAGTAAAATGAAAAAGATAATACCTAAGATGAGGTATAGGTAGGTGAAAGTAAATTAAATAACATGAAAACCACACAAGGAGCCATTTAGTTAACGTGCTTCCTTTGTCACGCGCTGCACTAAAGTTTCAAATTTGTACCTACACACTGCATCGGTTATAGTTGTCATGCATGCAGCTGCCATTGCCATGTGTGGGTGTGTCTGCACCAGTGTGTGATGTCAGTAGATGTCATGTCAAATAAAAAATTAAAAAGATCTTTGCTTAGTCACCTGTATATTAAATAGGGAAAGATTTGATGGAAAATCAGATCTTTATAAAACCTTTATAAAAGTTAAGAAGCTGATTTCTTCTTGTCATTGCCTTCTTGCCATGCCCTTTTATTTTGAAACCTTTGCAGTTCTTACTGATCCTGATTTGCTTGCTCAAAACAGTATTTTTCAGAGCTTTAAATTCTTTGTTCTTTTGGAAATAAATACCCACTCTTTAAAATATACTCGTAAGCCAGGTTACTATTGGTCACGGCTACGTGCCGTCTGCTTCAGAGCCGATTTGTTCCACCCGAGTAAAGACTGCTGTGCTCAGCCGGCAGTGAACAGAAGGGTGGACAGCTCTTGTCAAGTGGAAGATTTAGGGAACAATGAAAAACTCTATTCTTGTACTTTAGGGAAAAAAACAAAATAGCTCTAGCCAGCCCCTCTTATATGAGACTATAATATTGAGTCATATGAGTATAAGCAATTACAAGAAAATTCTTGAGAGAGTTATAGTGAGGATCTCTCAGATTCTCTGTGTGAAAGAGGCTAGTAACAACATGTCATACTGCTGCTTGTTGAAGGACAATTTTATGTTGTGCCACAAGTTTTATGAAGCTACTATTTGTATTATAATAATACCCACGACTGAAACATGCCCATAAAGCATGTTTCATGCACTTTTGTACACAGTTGCCATAGCTGCCAATTAAGTACCATATTTTCACCTGAGGCTGAGTAGATAGCTTTGTCACTATTTCAAAGTGCACAAGGTTTGAGTTATATAATATTCTGTCACGCACCTTTAATCATTTGTCTCCCTCCCTTAAATACACACCCTGTTCAGTTACAGGTGTCACTCATTTCACATATAAAGAAAAACAATGCAGTGTGTAGAAATATACAAAAATAAGCTATATCTGTAACCGTTCGGACAATATGTGACAGACATAATTTTAAAGCTAACAGAGCTATTGCTGGTTCATATCCTTTGGGAATTTAAACCTTCTTGTCAGCATTTAATATTTTGGGATCATTTGCCAAGCATGCACATGAGAAAATTATAATTTGGGGAGGCTGGGCTCAAACAGCATATTCCAGGCTTCTTTACACCAGAGTTTGAGATACATTTCTCTAAATACCCTAAAGTCAGATACTATAAATTTTTTGGCAAGTGTCATGACTTGCAGTAGTGTCTTGCTGTCTTATATAACTCTGTGATGGCCAGTGCAATTTTCTGTGTTGTGGTGTGCTGGGCTGATAACATCACTTCAAGAGAGACCCACCGAATCTACAAGCTAATTAAAGGGGCAAGCTCAGTTATGGGATGCACTGTGGACCACCTGGAGGTCGTAGCGAAGGAGAGCATTTAAACAAGAATCAGTGCCATTATGAACAATGCTGCACATCCTCTCTCTGACACACTAACACTGAGAACTTTCAGTCAATGAATTACTCAGCAGAAGTGTTTCAAGAAATGCTATACCAATGGAAATACACTTGCATAATGCTTCATTGAGACTGTGACAGTCAAGTCAGAGGTTTTTCTTTCTTTTTAATTTTCTTCCAATTTAGTCATAATATTAGTGAATTTTAGTGTGTGTATTTATTTATTGATTTATGTATATAAAGAGATGCGGTAATAAGGAAAATTTCCACTTATATAAAGAGATTCAGTAATAAGCAAAATTTCCCTGTGGGAACATTAAAAGATAGATAGATAGATAGATAGATAGATAGATAGATAGATAGATAGATAGATAGATAGATAGATAGATAGATAGATAGATAGATAGATAGATAGATAGATAGATAGATAGATAGATAGATAGATAGATAGATAGATAGATAGATAGATAGATAGATAGAAAATTAAAAAGAACAAACATCTGAATTTCCAGTTACAGTCCTAGTTCTCTGTGTCTCTTGTGTTGTGAGGTAACCTAGACTACTTCTCAATAAAAGCAATATGTGGAACAGTGAGTTCATAATGTTACTGATTAGTCATAAGACAAGACATGCACGAGAATTCTAACAGAGCTAAGTCTCGGACCACACCCCAAGAATGATGCATAATGCCGGTAAAGAGGCATACTGTACACCGAAATGTTTTTTAAAACAACAGTATATTCAGTAAAAGTGCTTTAGCAATAAATAAATAAATAAATAAATAAGTTAAGCAAAAGGTGTAGTTCATTCATGCAAGTAAAATATACACCAAAACTAAAAAAAAAGCTGAGGGTATTCAATGAAGACCATAAAGCTTATGTAAAATTAGAAAAATCCAAATAAGACAATAAACTATCACACACCAAACAGTTAAAAGTACATTTTCTTCATTCTTCATTTAGCTGAAAATTTCAAAGGGGCCACATTCAGACTTTGATTAAAAAGGTAATTATATTGGCATTTGAATTTTTTTTATACACAAAACATAAAAAATTACACAAACCAATTAAAAATAACATTAGTTTCAAAGACACTATCTGTTGCCATTTGAGTTAAGTCCACACATACCAGCCAGTATCTTTCACAGTTTTTTCCAAACACATTTCTTCCACCAATTGTTATTTCTGCCTTTGTACACAAAATGCTTCAAACAGCCAATGGGAGAACATTTGTGGAACATTTTAAAAAACTTCTAAAAGTTCTTTAATATGGCTTTTTTGTAGCAAAGTTCAGTTGTATTCCTAATAGACTACATGGATATAGAATTATCATGTTCTTCAGGGATCCATAATCTTTACAAATCCCCACTATTCTCTGCAGTCTTTTCTGGTTCTTCTGTGGTGGCAATCTGCACCATCACCACCTGATCAAGGCACAATGCAGCCCCCTGAGATGATGGAATGAATGTGGGAGTCTCATCTATCAATGAGACCAACTTCATCAAATTATTTCATGTGTGAAAATAACCAGCCTCAACACAAGAAAAAGATTTGGGGCAACCACCCATATATTGACCCTGGCTTCAACAGGGTATTTGCAGAATAGCAGTCATGTGCTCTCGTCGAGATGCAAATTGAAATTGAGTTATTGTTGAGAATATGGTGGCTTTAAAGGCAGGACCAGAAGTGATATCATGGAACCGGAAGTGACATGCTTCTGGGCGCCAGAACCGTAAGTAATGTCTTCGAGGTTGAATCAGGCAGGTTTTCCCATGTTTGGTATACAGAGACAGCAGAAGAAGGTTTAGCATACCACTTCACCCCCGGTCTGGCGTGGAATTACCCTTACTTGGTCCATACAGCTTCCTCCTACTCACATGTGTGTGAGATATGTGAAGTATGAAAACAAAGAGGAATGATTTAGGAACAGTTAGGTGGAATGCCCAGTGGATGCTGGGTGGTCTTTTGGCCTTGGAACCCCTGCAGGTTTTGTTTTTTTCTCCAGCCTAACCTGAGTTTGTTTAATTTTTTTTTTGTCCTCCCGCCCATTTGACCTTACCTTTTTTGTTGTTACTTATTCTTTAATATTTTCACCTTATCTTAATTGTTTTTCTTTTCTTGTAACTTCCTCTTTGTTATCTTGTAAAGCTCATTGTTGTATGAAAATGTGGAATTTAAATAGATGTTGCTGTTGTCCACAAGGTTGTCCTTAAATAAGCAGTTGAATCCAGCTTCCTTTTATAAAGTAGGGGTTTGGTCAGTGTAGATTCTATTTCTGTGAATGTTTTGCACTTTCATCTTTATTTCAAATGAGTTATTCCTTTTTTTTTTCATTATGTTAGTGGGCTCAACTCATAGTCAACTGATAGTTTGTGTTTTGATTTTGAATATGGGCACTGCCATTTTGTATGTTTGTAATAACCACAAAAGTATTGCTGTTAATGATGGAACCCAATTGCTATCACGTGAATGCAATAAACATGAAACAAGATAACATTGCAGTGACACTTTTTACAATGATTGGGTGAAAGTTTCTGGATTTGATAGCATCCAAGTTTCTGGATTTGGAGAAAAAATCTTATTTGTGTGTCAGTAAAGGTTAGGTTTTAGGTAACTAGATCTTTGCATAGTGCCTTGAATTTGGTTAAATGTTTCGGGTTTTGGTATATATGTTTTGTTTTTTTCTCAGCTCATGTCATCACAATAAAATGAGCTTTTTGGACATCCCATTCCTAGACCATAGGTATTAATATGGAGTTGCTCCCCTTTTCTGGCTATAACAGCCTGCACTCTTCCGGGAAGATTTTGGTTTGTGACTGTAGGAATTTGTGTCCATTCAGCAAAAAGAATATTTGTTAAGTCAGGTACTGATGTTGGACAAGAAGACCTGGCTTGCAATTCATCCCAAAAGTGTTCAATCAGGTTGAGGTCAGGGCTCTGTATATGCCACTAGAGTCCCTGTGCCCCAGACACATCAAACTATGTCCTTATGCTCCTGGCTTTGTGCACAGGTACACAGTCATGTTGGAACAGACCAGGGGCCTCATGTACTGTATAAACGGTGCGTACGCACAAAAATGTTGTGTAAGAACGTTTCCACGTTCAAATCGCGATGCATAAAACATAAACTTGGTGTGAAGCCACGCACATTTCCACAGTGGCTCATACCCTGGCGTACGCAAATTGTCCGCTCTGTTTTGCAGACTGGCAGCACCCAGCGTCAAAGCCATGCTACTGTTCCTGTGTGGTTACCCTTTCTTTTTTAGATCCACATCCCTGACACGGCTTTATAAATACACTGAAATTAACTGCATATTGTTTATTAGTTTAATGCATCTGATTGTAATTAACCTGTAACAATATAATGGTCCACAGAATGGTCAAACTATTCTAAATACAATAGCTGCTTTAGCATTGTTACTCTCACTGCACCTTCTTCTTCTTTCAGCTGCTCCTGTTAGGGGTTGCCACAGCGGATCATCTTTTTCCATATTACTCTCACTGCACCACTCAGAGTACTTATATCACTGTATCTGAGTGGGGAATCACAGCTGTACAGCAGCTGATTAGAAAGAGAATTATCGGTATAGAGCATCTAGCACACGCTGCCTCAGTCATGCTGTCTATTGAACTGCTCTCATAAGACAAACGCTTCAGAGCCTTTCCTGTACTGACCTCGCGGTCCAGAAACAGTTTCATCCCAAGAACTATAAATGCACTCAACCAGTCCATCAACTGCTCCTTGTAGAACTGTTTGTACTTATAAGTACAATTACCTCACTGTAAACTTGCAATACAGTTATAATATTGCACAACCTGAGCCACTTTATAAAGCACGTATTTACATATGATGATGATATCATTTTTAAGATGAAAACATGTGAGGACATGGTGCCGCAGCGCTAGCGTTCACGGATTGTTCCTGCCTTGCGCTGTATTCTTGCTGGGGCTGGTGTGACGCTGGAAGGATAGAATAATTAAAAATATACTATGAACATATTTCAATGTTCCTTAAAAGTTTTGAAGAATCGGCATTCTGAGCTTACAGATGGTTTAACGATTATTACTGAGCAGATTGTGTGGTGATTGGGTACTTGGAGAAATAAAAGTAAGGACAGGAATTGGAGGTTAGTACGTTTGAAAGAGACAGTACTACTACAATAAAGTATTTCATCGAAGGTTGCGCATGGCGCAGCAAGCATCTTGCATGAGGAATGAACAATCACTGCGCCACCGTGTTCCCATGTTTAATAACATGCTTTAACTCCTTTCATCATGAAAATGATATCATGTATACATCTCAGTATTTTAATTATTCAGAGAGCTGTAATATTACGAATGTAATGGATTCTGTGTCCTGTCAGAGGAAGAGAAAGCCCAGAAGCACATAGTGATTCACACACACAGAGCACATAGAAGATCAAATACAATAAAGCATTTAACGTGCTACTTTAGATACTATGGGATTTGAGAAACTAGTAAATTAAACGATTTTAAGATGAAGTTTATGATGTTCTACTTTAATGACAAAATAAACTATGTGATTAAAGTGGAAATTTCGAGATTAATGTTGACATTTCGCGCTTTTTTCCCCACTGTGTGCCTTATTTTTTTCTCTGTACCCTAATAAGCTTTCATATAACAGTCAGACGGTGGGCTAGGAATCGCCTTTTCACGGCAAGTTTGATATATGACAACTTCTTTTTTTATTTTGGGCACTGTGCGACTTTGTGAGCTTGAGCTTTTGAGTTTCTCCGACATGCTATGTCACTCGATCAACTTCCTTTTGTTGTTTATACCACTGTTTAAACCAACAAATAGTATGTTTTTCCTTGCCTCCACTTGGTATTTGCTGAAATTCTTCTATTTTCCCACATGTTTTCCCATTGTCTTTTACACAGAAGGCTGATCTTAAGGGCTATTTATATTGATTTGCATATTCAAAGAGGCGTAATTCTGGGATGAGGGGCAGGACAGCAGGCACATGCGCGTGCGTTACTTTTCACGCTGACCAGGATTTACGGAGCGGAAGAACGTGGAAGTTGGCGTTCGCACAGATTTATGTATCTGGATTTTTTTCTGAGTAAGCACATTTCCGCTTTTGTGCTTACATCATGTTATAGTGCAAATTCTACACATGGCGTTATGCATGAGGCCCTAGGTCCTCCCCAAACTGTTGCCACAAAGTTGAAAGCTCACAGTTGTTTAAAATAATTTTGTATTCTGTAGCTTTAATAGTTCCCATCACTGGAACCAAAGAATCAAGCCCAAACGCTGAAAAGCAGCCCTAGATCAATATCCACCAAACTTAAGAGTAGGCATGATGCAGTCCAGACAATAGCATTCTGTTAGCATCTACCAAACCCAAATTCAGTCATTAGACTTCCAGACAGTAAATTTTGATTCATCACTGCAGAGAACACATTTCTATCATAGGACAAAGTTAGCATTGACAATTCTGCTAGGCTTTTGTGGCACACCAGACCTAATAAGGAAGCACATATAATAGGGAGGCAGGCATCTAGCTGCACAACACACTTGCATTCCAAACTAAGTTACTGAACTACAGCTTGTACTAGGATCTGCCTGGACTTCATCTGATAACAAAGATGTAAATTAGAGGTGTCCTGACATCTCTCCAAAGGCCCCTCCTGAGCCAGAAGTGGTGAAATGGACTCAAGTAAGGACAAATACCTGTAATTTGGGCAGAGTGGTGGCTCTGAGGCTAAGGATCTGCGCTGGTGTCCCGAAGGTTGCTGGTTCAAATCCCCGTCACTGCCTTTAGAGATCCTGCTCTGCTGGGCCCTTGAGCAAGGCCCTTAACCTGTAATTGCTCCAGGGGCGCTGTACAATGGCTGACCCTGCGCTCTGACCCCAAGGGGTATGCGAAAACTACCAAATTCCTAATACAAGAAATTGTATAAGGCGAAACAAAAAAAAAAAAAATTCAAGGGATGACACCTAGGTTGGACAGAATAACCCACCTATTAGAGATAGATGAACCCAACAAACTGATCTCTTTCTTCTTTCTGAATCTAAGGGTTGAGATCCACTTTGCCAAGCTAAAAAACGATCCAGTCTGAAGGACGAGAAGCAGCCATTACTTCAAGATGGGAACTTCAGTATCTAAGAGTAATGCTTTTTCTTAAGATGCAGATAGAAAAGGGCCTAACAACAGAAAGCAAGATGAGGAAGCAGCAACACAGCACTGACAAGGATCATGCAGCAAAGAGAGCAAGTGCTCTCCAATGCATGAAGAATCTTCCACTTGAACCTGGAGAAATAGCAAAGCAAAAACTCCACACAACATCCGTCTTCATCCAAAAAGACTGATATCATAAATCTATTTAGCTATGCCAAGATAAAGTAGACCTCTAAACACCAGTAAACTTCCAGCCTATATGTTATATGTTTGTCTGACTAATCTGTTTGTGTCCAATCTTATATGTTAATATACTATATAGAGTATATATGCAGTTATCATATTTCTATACTCCTTATGTTTATCAATAAATTGTATTATTCTGTTTCTTAATACGAGTATGCCTCAGTTACCTCGGTATAAGTCTAAAGGCCAGAGACCCACCTCCTACAACAGAGAAAGGTGAGGTAAATAAAGTAGGAGCTTTGACAAATTATTGGAATAGTCATGCATTATTATGGCATCCTCTTGGGTGGCCGTTATTGATTATTAATCAATAAAAAATTCCTACACCAATACTCCAGAGTCCAATGGCAGTGTGTTTTACGCGACTCCAGTCAATGCTAGTAATTGCACATAATGATCTTAGTCTTTTGTAACCCAGCCACAGAGGATGCACAAACCAGTGCATCAAATGGGAAGGGTTTATGTCAGGAAGGGCATCCGGTGTAAAATTTTGCCAAATCAATATGCGGACAACAATAAAAATTTCCATACCCGATCGGTTGAGACCTGGGTTAACAACGACTGCAACCAATACTGTTAGTCAACAGAGTGGTGGCGGAAATCGGGCTACTGTTGGCTGAAGAAGAAGAAGAAGGAGAGGGGCGACATGTGTCCGGAGGCAGGAGGAGAGAAGGAAGGTAAAGAGAGTGGAACTGAGGGTAGGAACTTTGAATGTTGGCAGTATGACTGGTAAGGGGAGAGAGATAGCCGATATGATGGAGAGAAGGAAGGTTGACATATTGTACTGTGCAAGAGACTAAATGGAAGGGGAGTAAGGCCAGATGGATCGGAGGTGGATTCAAATTGTTCTATCATGGTGTGGATAGGAGGAGAAATGGAGTAGGGGTTATTCTGAAGGAACAGTATGTCAAGAGTGTTCTGAAGGTGAAAAGAGTGTCAGGCAGAGTAATGATTATGAAGCTGGAAATAGGAGGTGTGATGATGAACGTTCTTAGTGCATATGCCCCGCAAGTTGGATGTGCAATGGATGAGAAAGAAGATTTTTGGAGTGAGTTGGATGAAGTGATGAACAGTGTACCCAAGGGACAGAAACTGGTGATTGGAAAGGATTTCAATGGACATGTTGGTGAAGGGAACAGGGGAGACATGGAGGTGATGGGTAGGTATGGTGTCAAGGAGAGGAATGAAGAAGGTCAGAGGATAGTGGATTTTGCCAAAAGGATGGACATGGCTGTGGTGAATACGTATTTTAAGAAGAGGGAGGAACATGGGGTGACGTACAAGAATGGATGAAGATGCACACAGGTAGATTACATCCTATGCAGAAGAGTCAATCTGAAGGAGATTGAAGACTGCAAAGTGGTGGCAGGGGAAAGTGTAGTTAAGCAGCATAGGATGATGGTCTGTAGGATGACGTTGGAGATTAAGAAGAGGAAGAGAGTGAGGGCAGAGACAAGGATCAAATGGTGGAATTTGAAAAAGGAAGACTACAAATTTGAGTTTAGGGAGAAGGTGAGACAGGCACTGGGTGGTAGTGAAGAATTACCAGACAGTTGGTAAACTACAGCAGATGTAGTAAGGGTGACAGCGAGAAGGGTGCTTGGTGTGACATCTGGAAAGAGGAAGGAGGAAAAGGAAACCTGGTGGTGGAATGAGGAAATACAGGAGAGCATACAGAGGAAAAGGATGGCAAAGAAGAAGTGGGATAGTCAGAAAGATGCAGAAAGTAGACAAGAGTATAAGGAGATAAGGCGCAAGGTGAAAAGAGAGGAGACCCTGGAGAGGTGGAGATATGCTCTAGAGAGGAGAGGAATGAAGGTCAGTAGTAACAAGACAATAATACGTGTATGTAACTGAGAGGTCAGTGGTGAAAAAGAGAGTGCAGGCAGGGTGAATGGGTGGAGAAGAGTGTCAGGAATGATTTGTGACAGACGGATATCAGCAAGAGTGAAAGGGAAGGTCTACAGAATGGTATTGAGACCATCTATTTTATACGGGTTGGAGACGGTGGCACTGACCAGAAAGCAGGAGACAGAGCTGGAGGTGGCATAGTTAAAGATGTTAAGATTTGCATTGGGTGTGATGAGGATGGACAGGATTAGGAATGAGGACATTAGAGGGTCAGATCAAATTGGACGGTTGGGAGATAAAGTCAGAGAGGTGAGATTGTGTTGGTTTGGACATGTGCAGAGGAGAGATGCTGAGTATATTGGGAGATGGATGCTAAGGATAGAGCTGCCAGGCAAGAGAAAAAGAGGAAGGCCTAAGAGAAGGTTTATGGATGTGGTGAGAGAGGACATGCTGGTGATGGGTGTAACAGGACAAGATGCAGAGGACAGAAAGTTATGGAAGAAGATGATCCGCTGTGGCAACCGCTAATGGGAGCAGCCGAAAGAAGAAGAAGAAGATCTTAGTCTTTTGCAATGCTACTTGGCCATGGAAGCCCATTTCATGAAGCTCCCAACGCACAGTTCTTGTGCTGATGTTGCTTCCTCTGGCAGGAACTCTGATGTGAGTGATGCAACAAGAGGATAGGTGATTTATACGTGCTATGCACTTCAGCACTCTGTGGCCTTGTTGCGTGAGTTTGCATGGTCAACCACTTTGTGGCTTAGTTGTGTTTGCCCCTAGACACTTCTACTTTGCAATAATACACTTATATTTTATGGGGCCAGAGCTAACAGAGCAGAAATTGAACATACTGGCTTAGGGCAAAGGTTGCATTCTATAACGTGTTACATTTAAAGTCACTGAGCTTCTCAGTACAAACCGTTCCACTGTCAGTGTTTGTCAATGGAGAGTACATGGCTATGTGCTCGATTTTAGGCACCTTTTAACAATGTGTATGGCTAAAAACACCTAAATTCAGTAATTTGGAGGTGTACCCTTATACTTTTGACAGCAAGGTATACATTTATATACTCTGTGCAGCAATACCAACATTCAAATAAGAAAATGAAAGATACCACTAAAGGCTCTCCAGTCTGGTTCAAAATGGTAAAACAGATGGAAAATCCTTTACATTATTTAGATCATTCTTGAGCTTTTGCACTCTGAAACTAAAGGAATGACCATCTCCAGTAGCATTTTATGCATACACATAAATATTTCATTATTGACAACTTTGAAACAAACTGAGATGAGGTACTGGTCTATTGCAGGCACACCCATTTACACAGCCACATTTACTTAACTTCTGCAGTGGGCTGGCACCCTGCCCAAGGTTTGTTCCCTGCCTTGCGCCCTGTGTTGGCTGGGATGTGCTCCAGCAGACCCCCGTGACCCTATAATTAGGATATAGTGGGTTGGATAATGGATAGATGGATGGATTTACTTAACTTGAACCAGTTTAAAGGTGATGCTTAGTTTGATGTGCTACAAAAGATCTTTTTGCACCTGTTTGATTTATTGTGTTGTGTTCTATTTCAAGAGCTAATGACCCCAATATGTTACCCTAATATGGAGCAATAAGTTGTTCTTTAGCTCTGTTTTGCAATCATTTCTTACAAATGAGTCATGTGCTTTCTGCACTTGTTTTCATATGAAGGAGAAAAATTTTCCACAGAGCATATAAGTGTAAGGCAGCCTTTGACACACTCTTATGCTCTAGTTGTCCATGACCGTATCTGTCCTTTGTTCTGTTTACTTTTTATAACAATGTTGCATGTAGTGTAAACAGTGAAGATCGACTAGAGCCCAGAGGAGTCTGTTTTGCAATCCAAAAAACATTTATTATAAATACTTTATGGGATGCTTTTAATACAGAGAAACAGTTATTGGGCAGGGCAGTATAAATTTAAACATATTTTTAAAAATTAGAGTTAAAACAGAATTGTTACAATGGTAGTAATCATTCATCCATTCCTGTTTCCTGTTTATTATATTTCAAATATAAAACTTCAGTCTCATATTATGAGATTTTTATGATCTGATTTTAAGATTTCTGTCTTACTGTTTGATACCATGACATATTTATATATATGTTAATGGTGTACTGTAGTCTTAATATATTTGCATACTCAAGTGCCCTTCATCTGTACTTAGTGAAGAGTACTATAAAATAATACAATTTATTTACCCTAATTTAACCTTTATCCCTGTGTGGTGGATGGCCGGGACGCTCCAGCAATGGGAGGCCAGGGGAGAGAGTATTTTCAGGACAATTTCTCCCTCAGGCCAATAGAGGGAAGCCCTCTTGGCTTACAGTGGGGCCACTGGTTTGGAGCATCAAAGCGCAACCCTGCTGGTGCCCGTGGCCACCTCCAAGTGGCACCTAGACATTTACAGGGCCCTGTTTGGTAGTATTTCCGCCACACCAGGAAGTGCTTCCAGAAGAAGGTTGTTGGGCACCCGGAATCCCTATAAAAATGGCCAGTCACCATTACTCAATGGCCAGAGTTGGGAGGAAGAAGGACAAAGCCTGTGAGGAGGAGTGGAGGAGAGAAAGACTGTGCTTTGTGTACCGGAGAACTGTGCTCTTGTGGGATGCGAAGAAAGCACTTCCCCACCTGTAAATAAAGGTGTGCTGTGTGGAAAAATTTGTGTCCTGCCTGTCTGTGTCGGGTAAGGGCGGCTGTATCTGCCTTGGGCTTCACACCCTGTAATTTCTAAAATCCTGCTTAGGGACACAACTATTGGAAATAGCATTACTATACTTCATAAGCTGGTAAAAAAATGTTTTATTTATGTCAAGTTGAAAAACTGCTGGTCAGGTCAGGTTGGGGAGCATGCACTAGTACAGCGCGTTGCTACATACACCACATGATGAAACAGCTTGGGATCTCGGTTAGAACCCTCCAGGTAGACACGCGGTCCAGTCTCACCCCCCAGAAATGATCATCCATCTGCTGCAGCCAGGTGTTACTTGGATGTCCCCTTTGCCTTGTCCAGCTGCTCAGGTCCTCATCAATGAGGAATCTGCGAGCAGGATCACCCTTGGAGAAACATTCCACATGGCCATACTGCCATAACTGATGCTCCCTTACAATGCAGGTAATGTGCCTCATTCGGGACTCCATGAGCAACTTCTTATTTGACACAAAGTCAAACCAGCGATACACAAGGATTCTCTGAAGAGACACAATACTGAGTCCGGTCTTCGTTTCAGGTCACTGGATAGCCTTCGTGTCTTGCAACCATATAGTTAAACAGGTAGCAGCAGGCCTCTAAAGACTTGCACTTTCAATCCAGCTTTTATAAAGTACTGTACTAAATAAATGAGAGTATAAAGTAAGAAAGTAAAGTTGAAAATCTTTGTTTACTAATAGCTTAGATGGAAACAAACTTTGTAGCACATACACAAATTACCTCGAAATGATAATATTAGTCAGTAGATTTTCAATTTGATTTGAAGTGTAGGACAGTACACTTGACAGAGAGGAGTTAGCTGAACACTAAAGCTCTGGCTATTAAAATGCAAGAATGAACATTTAAAGTGATTTCAATGTAGTTTGAATGATGGAACTTCATTGACAATCCTTGGGAAAGAGAGAGAGAAAGATAAAGGGAGTAAATGAATGAGCATTTCCCAAAGAATTGTAAAACAAGTAGTCAGAGCTGTGGGAAAGCTGTGTGATGGGCTGGTACAATGTAATGGATGGAAGTTAATCTGAATTAGGACTAACATATGTTTCATTTGACAAGCCTCTTGTTTTAAAATGTATCACCACCATTTTTAGCATTTGTTCGTTATAGCTAGTGACAGCCAGCCATCCTTCAGATCCATCAACAAATCAAATCAGAGTTTATTGTCATTGTGTTTGTTTACAACAAAACTGCACAAGGAGCTGCTCAAACTAATGCCAAATATATAATAAACTCTTACAAAATGCACACACACACTTTTAGACAATATGTACACACAGAGTGGAATAACAAAAACACAAAATCTATAATGCATTTTTCATTTAGAATTGTTTTTCCTGCTGTATATGGGAACTCTTTTAAGGATACAGACTTTCAACATTTTTGAGATACCAGTAATAACTACCCATTCATTTCCAAAGAAGAAACAACATTCAGTCACTGAAACATCCAACTCAGAAAAGCCAGCTGAAGTAAAACTACCTCCTGTTGCCATATTAGGAAATTAATGGCAAACTGCTATTCTAAGCCATTTCCTTTTCAGAACAACCAGGAGAAAGCATAGCAATTATTTTAATTTGACAAAATTATCGGAAAAATGTGAAGCTGAAATTACAGACACAGTCGACTCTTACTGTCAATCCAAAATGCACACATGTGTGTAGTACACAAATAACAGGCATTCAAAACTGATCATTCAAAACAGAAATAGTGCGGCACCCCAGTCTGTTGTCTCAGGACTGCTCAGTGTTTCAAAATGCATTATTAATCCATTCTAGCTAAACAGTCTACTCTGACAGAGCTGAAATAATTAACAATAACTAAAAAAGAGATGTGTGATTATTGCACCATATAATACCATTGGAAAGATATTTGCCTATTGCTATTTTCACAATTATTCCATATTCCTAAAAACTAATTACAGTGCATTACAAATTTTCATAGGCTATCACACTGATACAATTATACCAAAATTTCTTGTTCACACATATTTTTGGTGTGAAAACAAATTAAGCAGACCATGTGAAAAGCTACCCAGCATGTGAACACAGCACATAATTTGGGCTACTTGTTTGAATACCTTGGTTTTTTCTTTAAACTTGATTAAGCCAGTCCTGCTCTGTAAAAAATGATATTAACCCTGGCCTTTATCAACAGAGTGAAGAATAATGCCACCATCAAAAGAAATTGCAGATTGAAAAAAATCATAATCCGGAAAGGTTGCAAAGCCACTAGAGCTCTAATGCTCCACTAAACCACAGTAAGAGCAGCACTGTGTAAATGTAGAAAGTCTGAGTCCTCCATCATTCTTGACAGGAGTGCCCTTCCTGGTCTGATGACATTGACGTGGGGCCACACAAGCTGGTTGTTAAAAAGTAAACCAGCACTTAAATTCAAGCTAATATCTTTCTCTAATGTTTGAGTGTTTTGTCCTCTGTTACCTGTTGTGAGGTGTTTTTGGGCTACTTTTCAGATTTGAGGTAAAATAACCTATTGTTCCAGTCATATTTATGAATAATTCTCTTTTGTATCTAACAATGCTTCATCATAACAACTGCAAATCAAAATAAGTCAAGAAAACTTTCAAACTTGCTTTCCACAAAAATATAAAAGTGTCCTAAAAGAACAGTATCACACTTTTCCTATGTAGCATGGCAGTGCCCAGCACCATGCATCTAAGCATTCGATCCCGTACAAAATTATCCATACTCTTTTCTTTAGAGTATTCTCCCGCAGATAAGTTGGGACATGATTTTACCGCATAATTTCTGGTATTTTATAATGTCGGTTGTATAAATCGAATGCGGAAAACTCACGCTATTAATCCAAGAGATTATGATATGCTAACATAAAGTACCATTCATCACCTTTCAGTACACCAAAAGTTCAAGTCAGGAAGGGGCCATCTGTGTGGGAGAGGAGGAAAAGTTGCATGGACAATCTCCAAAAGTACAGTAAGACTGAAACTTGAGGTCTTTTATTTTTATTTTTGCTTATTTTTAACAAATTAATTAAATTAGTCATGTCTCTAGCATTACCATTTTGCGAGAAGGTTCCTATGATTCCACTTGTTGTTAGGACACACATGCTACATGTGGCACAGAATGCAATATTTTAATAAGATTAAAACAGTTGTAGGAATACATCTGAACTTTGTTGTAAAGAAAGGAAAGACCTAACAAATGTAAATGAAAAATGTAACCTAAAGGGATGGTTAAGTTTGACATTTAAAAATCTGCTGTGTTTAATTGATCGTTTGTATGGAAGGACAGAAATAGTCGTAACAACAAAGAGTGTACTCCTGATAAATGTCCAATGCTTAGAAACTTCAGTCTCTTAATGAGCTTCATCCAGTTTAGGCTTTGACTCTTCAGTTGTTGACAGACATCTCCTTTGAATTGCCTTGTTTGTTTCTTATCTTTGCTGTTTTCAACATGGATACTGTCTGATTACTCAGTTCGGTTTACCCTTTCACAATCTTGGCTGCTTAATTTTCATATCCATATTTGTGTTTTGTCTGGATTGTTTGAAATAGCCACAACACTGAGACGTATACTCAGGATAAATGTCCAGTTTAGAAATTGGAAACTAAAGATGAGGATTTAGAAGGGAATGAATCAGAAGAATAGATTGGTAGACATTCTACTAGAGTTTGTTTACCAAAACTATCCATCCATCCATTTTCCAACCCACTGAATCCGAATACAGGGTCACGGGGGTCTGCTGGAGCCAATCCCAGCCAACACTGGGCACAAGGCAGGAACCAATCTTGGGCAGGGTGCCAACCCACCGCGGACCAAAACTATAATATGTTTAAAATGATTCCATACTGAGTATTAAATATTTCTTAACATTTTACTTTTCTATTGAATTTGGTATTACCAAACGTATATAGAATACTCATGCATTTAGTTTTTAACTTTTTCTGTTTTAAGAGTGACACGTTAGGAGTTACACAGTGGGAATTGTTTGGAATGAGAAAGGACACAACTGTTGTAATAAAGCAAGCCTTCTATTTATTCATTCATCCTTCCCTCTACCCTTCCTTTTTCTGTTTTTTGCTTTTAAATGAGTGTCGTGGAGAGATGACACCTATCTCACCAGCATGGGTGTAAAGTTAAAGCAACAGTGGATGAGATACCAGTTTGTTGAAGGGGACACTTACTAAGGGGCACTTACTAATAATGGGTGAATTTAGAGTGGCTAGACAACTTAATCTTCACTTTTTTATAAAGCATGTCCAAACAGACTTGAAAAATTGCTCCATATAGGCAGTGGCAAGAATAGAAGTCAAATCCATGTCTCTAGAATTGTGAAACAGAGATCTAAACATTATACCATTATGCCACCCTGAATAATTCACTAAAGAATAGAAATCTGCATTTATATTAGAAATAGTATAAGGCATAAGATTTCATGTTCTGAAAGGCCTTACAGCTGAAGGAAATGCCCAAAAAAGCATAATTCATTCCTTCCTTCTTGTACTATTCAGCATATGTTTCACTTTTAAATTGACATCCCCCTTCTTACAAATATTTATATTTCACAATTTCACGTAAATGACAAGATTCAATTGCTGAATGATTTCCAAGGGTTGTTTTTTCCTTGGAACACTACACTATGTACTGTGCACTGCAGCATGCTTAAGTGAAAAGTAAGCGATTGCCTAAAGGGAGATTTACTTCTTGACCTTTTGTATGTGTGGAACTGTTATGAACTATTTAAGGGTTGGATGTGGAGTAAGACCAAGCGTTACTAAAAAAGGAAGCGCACAAGCTTTCTACATATCCTTAAAAGAAAACCCAAGAGATGTCAATAGCTGCAAATATTTTTCTTCAGTGCTTTTTAAACCACTTATGCTGTGAAAGACACTATATAAAATAAAGTATAACTGACTAATGGAACAAATGCTACTCCCAGTCTTCTGTTGTACATGTGCTTCTACTGTAAACACCATTACAAAATTGTGTGCAAAAGTTTGGGAACCTCTGGTCAAATGACATATTTTTCTGTAAGAAGAAATAAGTTAACACAACATTTGTGCAGACAATGGCATATTTCTCCCTACCCTGGAAAAGTTGCCGTGATGAGGTGGTGATGTTCCTCATGTACCTTAGTGGTGTTTAGAACTAGGTTGTCTGGAGCTTTGTGCTCCTGTAGGATCTCTCATGGTAAAAGCAGATTTCAGTTAAAATGTCAAACAAAGAATGGTTCACAGAGACCCTCATAAAGATCCAAGGTGATAGTGAGTGGTGGCTCTGAGGCTAGGGATCTGCACTGGCAATCGGAAGGTTGCCGGTTCGAATCCCGTAAATGCCAAAAGGGACTCTGCTCTGTTGGGCCCTTCAGCAAGGCCTTTAACCTGCAATTGCTGAGCGCTTTGAGTAGTGAGAAAAGTGCTATATAAATGCAAAGAATTACTATTATTATTATTATATACCCAGAAAGGTTTACTAGGAGCCACTCCTGGAGACAGGCCTGGGGATGGTGTCTGCCAAGAAGCATCTGGTGGATGGGCAACTTACATAACCATGCCAGGCTCAACTGAAAAATGGAGTTCCACCTGCAAAACTAAGGGTGATGGTTAGGCGTGATGCCAGTGTAGTGATGGCCATAGGCAGGAAAGACCTAGATGTACTAGATCCTGGCAATGGAGCCTGTTTTTGTGAACTTGGAATGTTACCTCTCTGGTGGAGAAGGAAACTGAGTTGGTGTGGGAGGTGCAAATGCACCTCTTAGATATAGTTCATATCACTTCCACACATAGCATAGTTACTCTGGAGTTCCCACATGTGAAAGACATTGGGCCAATGTGGGGATATTCACAAGCCCCCAGCTGAGAGCTGTGCAATTGAAGTGTTCTCTGGTGGACGAAAGGATTGCTTCAATGTGGCTATCAGAGAAAAACTGACTATTGTTTATGTATATGCACACAAGCGCTTGAAAAGGGTGCTGCACAGTGACTTGGTATTCTTACTGGGTGATTTTGGTGCTCATGTTTGGAATGATGGAGATACCTGAAGGGGGTTGACTGGGAGGAATGGCCTGCCAGATCAGAACCAAAATGTGGAAATATCATAGGACTTCTGAACTATTTATGAATTGTCCATAGCAAACACCATGTTTGGAGAAGTGTACCTGGTACCCGAACACCTTGGGCTGAAGGTCAATTATATACCATTTATTGACCTGAGGCCATAGGTTTTTGACACTCAGATGAAGTGGGGCTGAGCTGTTAATTAAACACAGCTTTATAGTGAGATAAATTTGAAGTGAAGGGCATAGTCTGCATAGACACGAGAAGCCTAGAAGAGCAGTTATGGATTCCTGGGAATGCCTATATGAGCCTTCCTTTCATGATTAGTTCATCTTCTCCCATGTTCAGAGGGAGGTTCATGACATTGACTCTGAATTGACCCTGTTCAAGACCTCAGAAATGGCAGTGGCTGCTAAAAACTGCTGTCTTTAGATGGTCAGGCATCTTATGGGACTCAATGGTGGAGACCAGAGGTGAGGGGAGATGTTAGAGTACAGAAGGTAACCTTCAGTGAAGTGATTTCTGTGGATCGCTGAGGAGTCACCTGTGGTGATTGAATACTGATAGGTTGAAAGTACTGTTGCAAAAGTGTTTGTGGAAACAAAACCTCAATCATGAGAGGAGTTTGGAGACAACATGAAAAAAGACTATCGGATAACCTCAAGGCTCTCCTCGCACTGTTTGATGTGTCAGGAGAGGAAGGTGTGCCCATGCCTAGACTGCGGTAAGCAAGGATGGAAAGATGTCAACCTCTTCTTGGGAAACTGCTGAGCGGTGGAAGGAACATTATGAGGAACTCCTCCACCAGGTGGACATGCCTTCCTACAAGTAGGCAGCTTTAGACACATCCAGTGGGGGTGTTGGGGGCCCCATCACTGTGGCCAAAGTCACTATGGTGGTCACTCCCTCCATTATTTTGCAGGCTTTTTTGTGATTGTTGTGGCCTAAAATGTCTGATTTTGCGGCAGCTTTTTCAAAAAGTTGCAGTGAAAGTTGCTATGTTTTGAGGCCTTATTTTTTTCTATAACATTACAATAACAAATTAATTTACAAAAATATTTGCAAATGTTTTAGTGTTCTATGTAACCTTGCTAAAAAAGGCACAGGATTTCAATAATATTAAGGTTTAAAGTGCACAGAACACTGATATCAGTAGTCAGTGACAACAAATCTGTTCATGTACTTTCTTAAAATAATAGACTCAGTATAAACAAATTAATGAAAAGAAATGTTGAAAAACTCCATTAAATAAAAAAGTGCAACACCCAAAAGTGCATATTCTGTGTCCATTATCTGTTGTGGCATCCGGACAGGGCTCATGCCTGGCCGGGACGCCCAGGAAGACAGGAGGAGGGCTCATTCCTCCTCCAGACTGCGAGGGGGCGTCCGCCCTGCCTGAAGGACCCTGGACCCCAGTACTTCTGCCACACCAGAAAGTGCTGGGGGGAAGAAGAGAGGGAACACTCTGAGTTTTCGACACTGGGGCGTGTCCGTGGGATTGCCGGTGAACACCTGGAACACATCCGGGTACGGATAAAAGGGGCCGCCTCCCTTCATTCGAGGGTGGAGTCGGGTGAAAGCAGGACAAGGTTCAAGAAAGAGAGAAGGAGGCGGTCCGAAGAGGCAGAGTGGTTGGCCTGGACTTTTGGGAAGATTGGGGTTTGTGGCACTTGGACTTTGTTAATAGTATTGTAAATAAACGTGTGTTGGGTGACATGAGTGTGTCTGCCTGTCTGTTTCCGAGCCAGTCTCCACAATGGCATCCCAGATGGGACGATTCGCCTGTTCCAAGGCGGGGAACCTCAGAAAAAAATAATTTTGTGGCTGGCTCGGCGCAGCAGGTGCGCCCACACACGTGCCGCAGGAGCGGCGTGCCTACAATCCCACAAGAAAGTCTTGCCCAACGGATCGTCAGCGGACCGCGGTCACGAGGTTCTCTCCCGGTGCGGCGAAACATCAATGGGCCTTACCTGGGTGCAGCGGGCTCCAGGGAGCGTGCTGTTGCGAAAGGCGCCCGGGATGGCGCGGTGTTGAGAGAGGCCATGCCGGAGACGTTCCCCCGGACAGACGGGACCCATGAGGTGAGTGCCCTGCTTGTCGGCAACCGGCCCTGTGGGGGCGCGTGTGTTCTATCTTTAGCAGGCAGGGGATGCCCGGATCCTTGTCGGTGGCAGACTCGCGCTGGTCTGCAGGGCTTCCAAGAAGCGGCAGCAGTAGCAGAGGCTGTGGAAAGGGAGACGCTGTAACCCAAAGAGCCAGCTCGTCACCGCACTAGGAGGAGAAGAGCCAAAATGGGCGCAGACCAGAAGTCCCTCCCCGTGACAGGCACGGGATTGGCCGGTGTGTCTTGGGTTCCCGCCAATAACTGTATAGAGGCGGGACCAAGAAATGCCAGTCTCGTGCAAGGGGGAGACCCGATTGGGCCGGAGGAGGAGGCCCACAGGAAGCAGTCAAAGCAAGGGGCTGACAGACAGGTAGGCTCTGTGCAGGCTGACTTCCTGTCTTTGCCAGTAGTGCTGTGTGTCTTGGAGGAGTTCCTTCAGGCTGCAGCGCCGCTGTTACAGATGCTCGGTGAACTCCGTGCAGACCTGCAGGAGCTGGAGGTGAAGGCGGGCGCGTCATCACAGACGCTGCATGCTGCAGTGGAAGGACGCATCGCTGGAACCTTTGGCCGGAGTCGTATGGCGGGGAAGGTAAGTAAAACCGACCCTGTACAGCATAAAAGAGAGCCCACCGAAATTGGCTGTGATCCGCATGAACGGTATTGAGTAGGGGGATCTCCGACAGCGGATGCGGCGGTGCAGGCTGTTCGCGAGGTGAGGGGAGCAACATCGAGAAGGCAGGCAGGACAGGGGCTGATGAGTGCCCTGGGTCCTAGCGCCCGACGCTCCGAGCCTGCGACAGTCTCCCGTCGTTCTGTATGGACGCAGACGGGCTTGGATCTGTGCGTTTCCCATGCGTAGACCCAGACCGTCGGGGCGTCCAAGAGTGATAGGAGGAATCGAGGGGTGAATGCCGGTTCCTCCGATAGGAAGGGACATGCAGCTGGGTGCGCATGTCCAGAGAAGGGTCGTCCTCTGCGGAAGCAGAGGGAAGCTCCAGTGTCGGTGGAGGAGATGACAGTGCGAGCGGATCCGTCAGATACAATCAGACGGGCACGGAACCTGCAGAGGAGTTGCCGAACAGGCAAGTCGCGGGGTGCCGCTAGGAGGGGAGAGCACTGCCAGTGCGCAGCACAGAGGGATGTCAGGTGGTGGCGTCCAGGCAGCGCTTCTGCCCCTCTTTCTGTTTTGGTTGCAGGAATGGACCCCGGATGCGCAGTAGGGCCTGCTTCGTTGGGGAACTGCCCTCCCGGGATGGACCGCTGTACTGGAGGACTCTTCACTGGAGATGGGGCAGCCCAGTGACCGGCGAAGGCTACAAAGGCGCGAGCGACACAGCACAAAGGGGCGCGAAGACCTCAGAGGGGGTGCCGAAAAAACGAGTTCCAGGGTGGCGGATTGGACCCTGGACTAATAGTAGGACCCACTTCAGGGTTGAACCGCCCTCACGGGTTGTGTCGCTCAGACCAACGTGTCTTTGCTGGCGATGGGGCACTGTGGCACCCGGCCGGGACACCCTGGAAGACAGGAGGAGGGCTCATTCCTCCTCCAGACAGCGAGGGGGCATCCCCCCTGGTTGTATTGGGGGCCAAGGTTACAGGGCTTGGAAGCCCAACCCTGTAGGGGCCCGTGGTCACCGCCAGGGGGCATCCCCCTGCCTGAAGACCCTGGACCCCAGTACTTCCGCCACACCAGAAAGTGCTGGGGGGAAGAAGAGAGGGAACACTCGGAGTGCTTCCGGGAGGACAGCCGGCATTTCCGCCATACTGGGGCATGTCCGCGGGATTGCCGGTGCACACCTGGAATACATCCGGGTATGGATAAAAGGGGCTGCCTCCCTTCATTCGAGGCTGGAGTCAGGTGGAAGCAGGACAAGGTTCAAGAAAGAGAAGGAGGCGGTCTGAAGAGGCAGAGTGGTTGGCCTGGACTTTGGGGAAGATTGGGGTTTGTGGCACTTGGACTTTGTAAATAGTATTGTAAATAAACGTGTTGGGTGACATGAGTGTGTCTGCCTGTCTTTGTCCGAGCCAGTCTCTCCACACTGTATACACAGTATGAGCAAAATACCACTGAACTTCCCTTAACATTGTTTTTACAAAACACCATATAAAGTGTAAATCAACAAAAAAATCTCAGAAATTTGGTCTACATCTACTCATTAGAGCAAAAATATTCATTTATACTGACAGCATCCATAACAAAGCACATAATGTTTTATTTTTCTGAGAACTCATAGCTCCTGAAATCATAATTTATGAAGTCAAAAATGATGAGAGTCAGTTCTGAAAGCTGCCTGAATGTTCCCCTTTGAGTCTTCCTCAGAATTTTTCTCCATCTCATCCCTTTCAAAAGCCCAACTGGTAAGGAGTTGCTTATGGTACAATAAGACCAAGGCTTTGAGGTTGTTAGCGATTGAGCGTTTGGCTAGACAACACCAGCTTGTAAATGCTGTTGCTTCATTCAGCATCTGTTGAGTTTATGTATTTGTATCTTTCGGCCAAGACACTGAGCACAGGAAGTCTCTCCTGCAGCCCATCCAACACACATCTAGATCAGACATTCCACACACTGAAGCTCTAAGTGCTGCTAGACCCAGGCAGTTTAAATAGGCCTCAAACTCAGCTTGAGGGACAGCACTGAAACCTGGGATGTGTTTGTAGCTACAAACACTGTTATTCATAAATGAAGTGTGACGAGGGTCAAACACCCTGACTTCTTCAAGGAAGTTGATGGCAAGTTCTGACATGTGTTTGGTGAGCTTTTCTTTTGCATTGTTGTATGCCTGTTGTACTGCATTAAGGATGTGTGTTTTAATGGCAAAGGAGACATCAAATACTTGGCACAGGCTTCATACGGATCTGTTTATTTGCAGCAAAGTTCATCAGTAGATCCTTAAGATAGTCAAAAATCTTGGCGATTATAGGGCGTCGGCTCTGGAAGATGTTCAGAAGCTACACAATAACTTGTCTGCCATGAGTCAGGTCTGGACCTGCAAATATGCACCAATGTCTTCATTTTGCAGCATTTCATGGAGTCTCTCCATGGACTGTGGTGTGCTTTTGCCAGACATCTGAGGATAGAATAACAAATTAAATTAGTCAAGTGCTTCAATGCAATTAACTAAAGTAAATCAAAAAGGCACTGATGTACATGACATCTGTAAGAAATACATTTTTAATGTGTGTATTTAGGTGCAAGTTAGAGTGAGTAGGGTTAAAGTAAAATGTTATGTTTACACATATTGAGTAATTAAGTTACTTTGTTAAGACAGGAGGAAATGGTCTTTACCTGCATTTCCATCTCTATGAACTCCTTAGCAGTAGAGTGTTACACCTTGCCTGATGAAGGGGCCTTAGCTGCCTCAAAAGCTTGCATTTGTAATCTATTTAGTTATCCAATAAAAGGTGTCATTTCACCCTACTTTCTCCTGTATGAACTCCTTGTAATGCACAAAGTGCTTGCATGGTACTACACTGCACTGAACCAGGAGTTTCACTGTGTAGAACTTTCTTTGCCTTTGCTTAAACTTTTTACAGTATGTAGCACTTTGAGATTTACTGCTAATGTAAAGTGCCCTATAAATAAAATGCATTATTATTACTATTATTAGAAAAATGTATTTAGAGCCATGATTGCCATCCTTCCTGCTGGGAGTTTTTTTGTCATGATCTCCAAGTATCTTCTTTTGCTGAAGCCAGTTTGGTAGAACATCTGCGAGAAGCTCTGCATGAATGCATTCAGCTTGTCAAAAGGTCTGCGGAAGGCATCACCAATGATGTTCATCATGTAACGTGTAGTGAGTTTGGGTGTAAAGAGTGCAGTGCAGCTTTATATTCTTTCTTCATATATGCTGTGTTGTATGTGTCAAACACAATTACATTCTCATTAGCTATGCAGTATTTTTGCTGACACTTGACCACAGAGATGGAGACAGTAGAATGGTTGCACTCCTGTAGGAAGACAGTGTATGTAAGGTAGGCCAGGATCCTCCCAGATTCATATGTTTCCCAGGAGTGCAATAAGGATGATGAGTATTCATCTCCCCTCTACATCTGGAGTCTCATCAAATATGACAGCAACAGGCTTTTGAGCCAGGTATGTTTTGAGTGCCTCCTTTTCTTTCTGGTAAACTGTGCCTAAGTATTTTTCTTGAAGCTGGTGAAATCTAGGAATGGCTCCTCCGTTAATTGCATGTTCCCTGAGGAATCTTCGCATTGCAGGGTGGTCACTTTGAGAGAGGGGTAATGTTGACTTCAGTGCATGTGGAAATCCAATATTCAAAAATCTTAACAAAAAGCAAAAAAACACATATTTAGTACAGATCAAATGCAATAAAACTGGTTAAGATAAGTTACCTACTCCATTGTTATCCTGATTAATAAAAAATTGCATCACTACATCAGTGACATATGACACACACACTCATATATACAACTTTAAAACATTAAACAAAGCACGTAGAACACATTTAGTTATTTCATTTAATATTTTTATTTGTAAACATATTTATTTCTCTCATACTCGCTCACACACACCCACACACGCTGCACACACATCCACACACTAACCGTTTGAGCATGCCTCTAACTTTCTAATTATGCTTCTCTAACGTTTTCCACGTGTATTTTAATCTAACTCATGTTTCTTTCAGCATTTGCAACCGATCTGGATGCAACAGCCTCTGTCATGATCACTTATCATGCCTGTATTCCTCGCTTTTCAGCCATTCTCCGGGCATGTTTTGCGATGACTTTCATCTACTGTACGTTCTACCATAATATTGGACATGGTGCAAAAGAGTAATACTTCAGGAAATTGACTTGCACGGACTTTAGCGTTAATATTTGATGGCAAATGTGACCTTTTCGCATCATACATGTCTTCATCCTGCAGACTTGGCTTCAAGGAAGTGAATCTGGGGAGAGGGCTAAGGTGATTCGTCAAATTTGAGAAAAGCTGCGGCAATTGGACAACATTGCAAGGCTGCACAATATTTGTGGAGATTGCTTGAATTTGCATTAGTAGTTGCGATCGTGACATTGCAAATTCCTGGAGAGACTGGTCAGTAAGACTGCTGTAGTGGATGAAGTCCAACTGAAAATGTTGAAAGTGCTGGACATTGTTAGAATAGCATGGTTAACGTGTCCATTCAGTGTTGGATGTTAGGGAGGTAAAGCACCCTTAGAAAGGCAGACTGGTGTGGTGGTTTCTATATTTGAGAAAAGTGGCCAGAGGGTATGTTTCATTTACAGAGGGATCCCTCCCCTCAGTACCTGAGGTAAGGCATATGCAAAGTTAGTGGAGGGAAGAATCTGTCTAATGGTTGAGCTAAAGATACAGATGGAACAATATAGATTTATCTTGGCTGTGGAACAGACCAGCTTTTCTCCCTGGTGCAGTTGCCAGAGGGTTCATGGAGGGTAAATATGATAACCCAATCCACTTGTATTTTGTAGATTTGGTAAAAGCATATGACCATGCCCCTTGGTATTTGTTGTGGGAGGTGATGCAGGAATATGGAATTACAGGGCCACTCTTGTGTGCTATTCATTCCATATATGATTATAGCTGTGCTTGAATATTTCATATTAGGTTGAATTTGTTCACTGTGACTGTCAACCTCCATCAAGGCTGTGTGTTTTCATTGGACATGATATCAAGACACAAGTAAGAATGGGAAGGTGTTTGGTTGGGTAGGCTCGGGGTAGCATCGTTGCTTTATGCAAATGATGTTGTCCTCTTTTCCTCATCTAAATGTAACCTTTGGCATGTACTCGAGTGATTCACAGCTGAGTGTAAAGCATCTAGGATAAGGGTCGGCACCTCCAAGTCTGAGGTCATGGGTCTGTCTTGGAAAATAATGGATTGCTTTCTCAAGGTAAAGGGGGGAGCAACTGCCCTTAGTAGAAGAGTTCAAGTATTTTTGGATCTTGTTTAAGAGTTAGAAATGAAGGAAGCATGGCATTGACAAACAAAATGGATCAGCTGTACCAGTTTGTATTGGTGAAGTGGAAGTCTGAAAAGAAAACTCTCAGTTTAGAAGTCGATCTATCTCCCGGTCCTCTCCTATGGTCATGAACTCTGGATAATGATCAAAAGAATGAGACTGCAAGAACAAGCAGCAGAAATGAGGTTTCTTTGCATGGTGGTGGAGATGACACACTATGATAGAGTCAGAAGCTCAGTCATTTGGGAAAGCCTCAGATTAGAGCTGCTGCTCCTCTGGATCAAGAGCAGCCAGTTGTAGTTTGGGCATGTTTTAAGGAGGGTTCCCTCTATAGCTGCTCTGGACATGTCCCACTGAGTGGAGACCTTGTGGTAGACCAAGGACAAGTTGAAGGGTTTATGTCTCTTAGATAAGCTTGGGAATGCTTATAAATTCCCCAGGAAGAGTTGGAATCTATAGTTGTAGGTCTGGACTGGCCTGTTTGGCCTGCTGCTACTGTGACCCTCACCAGGAAAAGCAGTAGTGAAAATGAGATTAGATGGCATATTTCTGCAAATAGTAAAGCCCAGTTAGTGTTTATTTGCTGAATTTAATAGACCTGGAAAAGCAACAATAAAATGTGGCATGAGCAAAAATTTGGGCACCCTTCTAGCTGGTCACATAGTATTTATTGATTATGTCCCAGAAGTGAATTGTCTCTTTGGGTATAAATTCATGTCAGGTTAAGACAATTCCAGATAAATGAATATAATTAAAATAAATAAATTATCTGATCCATCTAACATTTAAGGATGCTGTACTTATATAGCTGTCGGCTCCTTTAAGCAGCTGAGCGTGGATCTGAAAATAAAGATAATTGACTCTTACAAAGCAGGGAAAGGCTATAAAAAGACACCTAAATGCTTCCTTGTTGCAGTTTCCTCTATCTGAAATGTCATTAACAAATTGAAGTTTTTCAGAAGAAACTGCTGAAGTCAAGACAACATCTGAAAAACCAGAAAAAACTCTTCAGCAGAAGTGCTTATAGACTGGTCAGGTTTGTAAAGCAAAAGTCCACATCACTGCCAAGAGCCTGGCATGAGAACAGTGGTAGTTTTCCTTACACAAATATGATCTGCATGGAAGAGCCATCAATTGAAAAACGTAATTTCAATCTCATCACAAAAATCAATATTTGAAGTGTGCAGCACATCAATTAGATAAGCTAAAAGAGATTTTACCTAGAGCATAAATTTGGCTATTTGTTTCACAGAAAAAACAAAATACTTTGCCAACTGTTAAACATAGGAGCGGATCAATTATGTTTTGGGGTGGAGGGGTGGTGAGGCAGTCCAGTGACTCTGGATATACTATGTGAATAGGGGGAAGAATGCATTCTACTAATTATTGCCCAATACAAAAGTGTGATGAGCTATTTTAGGAGAGCCAACTTCAAAGTACACCAAGGGAACCTAAGGCCATGGCAACACTACCATGGCATTTTTAAATGAAAACAATCTCCATCCACACTAGTGTTTCCAAGTCATTCAAGGGATGTTAATGTCGCCAGCATTAATGCATCTCTTCTATGTCCGCTATGCTGGAATAAGGTTGATTTTCCTCCATGAAGTAGTCAGGTGTGGAGACATTGTAATGAGCAGGATCCAATCAAGGAAGAGCTACATAATAAGCACAAAAAATAAGATTGCAACTAGAGTCTGCGTTTTCACCCACCCACATTTCAGTGCCAAGTCTGTGTTTCCAAAAGTACATAACTCTGAAGAATTTTTTGAAAGGTCTCTGTTTTGAGGTGTCACCAGTTGCACGGCTGCACTCAGGTCCTAATCCGGGTGGTTCATCGTGTGGTTGGTGCGGCAACACAGTGTATCAGTGCATGCTCCCAACCTCTCTCTCTCTCTCTCTCTCTCTTCGTTTTCAGGGGTTTAGTGTGGATGAAAGGCCAAAACAGAGACTAATGTATCTGTTTTAGTTTTCAAGCTAAAATGTAGTAGTACAGGAGTAGCCTAAGAGAGGTTATGTTTATTCATTCAGTCCATCATTCTCAGTTTCCCAGCCTTTTGGCTCCACCCCTTCTGATCCCATCACAAGAAGTGGTCATTTCACCAACAATTGACAAAGAGAGACCACTACTACCCTCCTGTGAGTGTTTTCTTCACGCCTTTGAAGTAACTGTCAAGATTACACACACATCTTTACTTTTCTTCTTCTTTGGCGACTGCATCATGACAATTAAACAAAGTTCTCCTGGCTGAGACCCAACACTTTTTGTCTGTTTAATATACAATGTCAACCAATGTTGCACTGTCTGAAGAAATTGGAGCTAAAAAGATGTTTGATATTACGCAAGGAAAAGATCAAAACCGCAACTTAAAATCAACTATAAACTACTAAAAGAAATTAAAGATTAAAGTTTTGGAATGGCCTCCACAGTCCCCAGACTGAAAATCTGTGGGTGGATCTCAAAGCATGCAGTACATGCAAAATGACCTACAAATATTTTTACAGTAGTGCTCTGTATGCAAGAACATAAAGAGTGTTAGCTGACTACAAAAAACACTTGGAGTCTGTCATTTCCGCCAAATAGGATGTTGTTAAGTATTAACTGATACCCAGACTTTTTCACATGTCACATTTTATGTTTTTTTTCTGATCTGTTATCTTCAGAAAAAAAACAGGACCTCTTTTTGCTTAACCGGCAAAACATTTAAATTGACTAGAGTGTTTAAACTGGTAGCAAGTTAAAGTGATTTGCTCAAGGTCATACAGTGAGTCAGAAGTGAGAACTGTGCTGGCAGCTACATAATTTAAAGTCCAAAGCCCTAGCAACTAGACTATAATGTCTTATATACTTCGTCATATTTTGTAAAATAAATAGGTGATATAGCTCCGAAATTTTGTTTCTACTTAAATAAATGATGCACACAATGTCATGGAGGAACCCTGATGACACAGTACTTAGTTCACTACCTTGCTGGACTCCTGGCATGAACTCCTGACTTGTTCAATGTCTGTGTGGGTTTTAATTCTCATCCAAAATACCTTTAGGTTATGCTAACTGGCAAGCATACACTACCCTGGCGTAAGTAAGTGTCTGTCTGTCCACTCCAAATTTACTTACTAGGCTCCAACTGCCTGTAAATGTGAATAAAAATAAGCAGTTTCAGTGAATGAAAAAAGAATATGAAAATGACAAGATTTAGTTTAAATGTTACCTGCAGCAGTTAGTAGGCTGGGCAGTGGACGTTCCCCTGGGATGTGGGGGTGATGGCCCAACTCACATTCAATCCCAGGAGGCTTGACATACAAAGGTACTGTTTCAGCAGTGGCTATTAAACTAAGAATTAAATGGAAGTCAAGGCAACAGTAATAATGAAGGCGCTTGTGTACTTAGGAATGATTTTGACCATAGATGGCTGCATAGATGGAGCCTTTGTATAGAGGCTGTATTGAAACATGTTGGTTGAGCTAGACAGTGTTTGCATTAAGTAATTTTCCTTGTATTTTAATATACTGTATAATGACAATAGATTGGAGTCAACTGAATTTACTTGCTAGTAGATACTTGATGGTGAAAATCCATTGATCTAGTCAATTCTTTTTCATTCATACATTCACTCATTTTCCTTCATTCCATAGTCATGTGAGGCCCATAATAGATATATTTATCTGTCTATTATATAGTGTCTTAAATATAGAATCTATATATCTGTCTATTGTGGGAAACAGCCTGGACACAGACAGGCAGACACAGAGGGTTTCAAACCACACACACGTTTATTATACATACTGTTATTTACAAGTGCGCACACAACCCAGTGCCCCTGCACCAAGCACCCTTAAGTCCAGGCCTCTTCTAACAATGCCTCTCTTTCTGACTGCCTCCACTCTTCTCCTCCAAGCTCTGTCATCTTCCATCCGACTCCAGCTGACGAATGGAGGGAGGCGGCCCCTCTTATGCTGCCCCGGATATGCTCCAGGTTCCCCTTGATGAACTTCCGCCGACAGTGCTGGCTGAGCACCCGGAAGCACTCCAGGTGTCCCTGGTAATCCTGGTAAGTGCTGACATCCAGGGCTTTTCAGGCATCTTGGCACCCCCCTGGCGGTGACCATGGGCCCGTATAGGGTTGAGCTTCCATGCTCTGTTCCCATGGTCCCCATACCAACCAGGACGGCTGCCCCCTTGTGGTCCAGAGGAGGTGTAATCCCTCTTCCGGTCCTTCCAGGCGTCCCAGATGGGTACCGCCCCCAGCAGCTCACCACACTATCTATCAATCTATCTATCTATCTATCTATCTATCTATCTATCTATCTATCTATCTATCTATCTATCTATCTATCTATCTATCTATCTATCTATCTATCTATCTATCTATCTATCTATCTATCTACAACGTTGTATCTATTGTCACAAGAATGACGAAAAGACATTATAAAGGTTTGGGCCAGCCACCCGTGTAATATGTCCTGGCCTTCAAAAGGTAGTTTTCAAGAGATATTTACAAGACAGAGTCCAAAACAGAACTGATTATATGAAGTCAAGATGGCGGCTATAAAGGCCAGGGTAGGAAATTAAATCATCGGGGCTGGAAGGGGAAGTTATTCAGGCCCTTTAGTTGACTCCTACTCGCACATGACTATCTATCTATCTATCTATCTATCTATCTATCTATCTATCTATCTATCTATCTATCTATCTATCTATCTATCTATCTATCTATCTATCTATCTATCTATCTATCTATCTATCTATCTATCTATCTATCTATCTATCACACAAAAATGTTCATTATTTATGTAGAGTATGTACCTTTTAATATATAACTGAGGTCAATATAGACGTCAGCACAGATTACTTATACCATGCTTGATTATGTGCTGTATTTACTGTTACTGCTTAAAACTGGAATTTTAAAGCAAGTAAACTTTGACTTAATCTCCAGTGTGCACAGTGAGAAATAATGCTTTTTTTATTTCTGGGTGTCTTGATTTAATTTTTAAGCACAATAAGCCTTAAGTAATTCAATCCAGTATGCCAGGTGTTGTACATTATTATTTAGTTACAGACAAGATTATTTTTATTTTCCTTTTTTGATGAAAACAAGCCATCTCTACTTATTTAATTTTTTTCAAATAACTGCCAAATTGAGGATGTCTCCAAAGTACCATTGCCTTCTACACTACTTGGTAATCCATTGTACTGTACCCAGTGCTCCCAGTGTGATCAAAAAAAGTTATATCATTAAAGCAATCCTTTAACCATGTTGCACCAGCGTCCCCATGATCTTATCGAAGAACTCATTTGTAATTTTCTAACTTAAAGTAAAATTCTGCTTGTAACCACAAGCGGACATTTGAATAAAAAAGGCAAGAAATGAACACTGTCCTCTTACTATTGAGAAAATCACAAAAAAGCCAATAAAACTCACCAGCCTGAGACCCCATGTCCATTTTTGCTGTATTTTCTAATCATCAATGACCAAAAACCTATGTTTCCTTATCAGACACCATAGCATCATTTGTGCTAGCTGGTAGCAGCAGTCGTTGTGTATGACTGACCATCCGCCTACAGTATGTGTGGCCAGTGCCAGAGGAGTCAGGGGCCAAGTGTATTCAGCAGAGTGCAGTTGAAAAGGAGTAGCAGGATTAGATGGAATTCAATGCATGAAGTCAGTGCAATGAAGCTGCAGTACAATTTAATCCTTCTGTTGCGATGAGTGACTAAAAAGCAGTGAGAAGCAAGACTCTCAAATGACAGATTATATGTTAGCTCTTAATGCAATCTATTTATTAATCTATTTAAATGAATTCAACTCTGTTCTTAATAGTATCTTTGCCTAACATCTGGTTCCATTACAGTTACTAAATTTGCATTGATCAATGAATGAAATACATAAACCACTTTTGCTCATGCCGAGTTAGTCAAGTGTCAGCACTCAATAATACAAAGAGCAAATATTGAAGAAGTCAGGATTATTATTATCTTAAAACACATGAAGAAAGACTTTTTCACGTTAAAGTAATCCTTTAGAAAGGCTCTTAAGCCTAAAAAGAAAGCTCTATTTGGTATGTACTGTAAATGTTTTGCAGCAGAATAATAATTTAATTGACAATAAGATGATTGATATCCATATTTGACAATGCTTTTATCAGAATGGTAATGATTGTACAGTACACTCCCAGTAATGCATAAGCTCTACTTATGTGTACACTTTTGTGAAAGCTGAACATGAATCGTGAATTACAGAAAATGTTTACTGCCCTGATGTGGCTTATTTGGCTCATTGAAACAACTGATTAAAGGGTAAGTGCTCCTTCTGGAATGCCTGAAATGTAACCTCTCTGTGGGACTCCATACAAGCAAAGATTCTTATACTTCCTTAGAGATGTTTTTTGCTGATTTGGAGATTCAACCCTCATTAACTTCCTTTTTATGAAATACATCTATTAGGAAGCGACTGTCCCCGTTGTAAACTATTTGCCCGCCATGCCACTCATGTTCAGTCTAGACGGAAGGGAGGAAACCCCTGGTGGTTTAATTTAAGATCACCTCACTAGTCTGTTCAAATGTGCCCAAAAACATTTTCAAAAAGCCGGAAGTGACCTATTGACTCTGTGAAAGTTTGTTTAAAGTACTGGAGTGTTGTGCTGTTTTCCTTACTACTAACAGTCCTTCAGATAAATAAAGAATCAATGGTATACTTTCGTGTTAAGACTATCATATCTAATATTATGTCCTACTGAGAAACACGTTTTTAAATCACAAAATTATTGTTACTCTCCTACTTCACTAACTCCTTCACTCACTTGCCATCCTCTTTCCATGTGGCTCATGTTGAATAAAGCAGGGTTGAGAATGCTGTGTTTATTATGTTATGTCATCTTCTAACTGTGAAGTTGCACAGCTGCTGACATTTGCCAGGTGCTTTTTTTTCCTTTGGTTGCTCACTGTACGCAGCTGTCACTCATCTGCTCACTCCCATAGTGTCACTAGGCGTAGTGTCAGCACGGTTTTTGCTGGCTTTGTGCCTACTGTTCGTGTGAGGTGCTCAGAGTGCTTGTGCTGCATGTCACATAGCAGTGTCCAAGGTTTTAAAGGATCCAAAAGAATCCCATATTGATATGAATGAATGTCACAGATCATCTTCAGTGGCACGTTTCGCTGCAAAATTTTATGTTAATAGACTCCAATGTTGTTTTTTTGTAAATATGGCTATATTTATATTAGTATGGTGGGATTACTGTAAGATTAAAAGCAGGTTTATGTACAGAAGCATATAACTTCATGGAGCTTAAGTTGGACAGTAAGGGAGTGCTTGTACAGTATACTTGAATTTCTTATGCAGTCCCTAACTTCAGAATGAAATGTTTTGCTTATATTGTTGCTATTTGCTTTTATTTCAATTAATTAACCTTCTTCATTTCAACAGTTTTAATTGAAACTTGTTTCCCTTAAAATCTTTTCCAATGATAAAAATCTAACAGAATTACAGTCTGTTTCGTTACATTTTGTCACACTCTAATGGCATTCTATAGGACATGTTGAAACATTTAATCCTCAAGTTCAGTGCAGTGACAGATAGCAGATGCTGCGCTCTATACAGAATCACTATCAATCATAGATGTCTGGGATGAATTTTGTGGTGGGGAGGTGTGGGAAGATTTGATGACAGGCCACATTTCATGACATCTGCTGGCCCATTAATTACAACTTCCGCCGTATCAGGGTCTTCCAGTTGTAGAGCTGTTCTATTACATATGGAATGCATTGCGAAAAAATTTAAGAAAACAAATGAATTTCAATGGAAGCAATGCTGGCATTGGGACAACTTTTTTTTTAATATTTCCCATTCTCTCTATCAAGCTTGTGTAAAGTTTATAATGACAATAGATTGGATTCAACTGAATTTACTTGCTAGTAGATACTTGATGGTGAAAATCCATTGATCTAGTCAATTCTTTTTCATTCATACATTCACTCATTTTCCTGCATTCCATTGTCATGTGAGGTCCATAATAGATATATTTACAGTATCTGTCTGTTATATAGTGTCTTAAATATAGAATCTATCTATCTATCTATCTATCTATCTATCTATCTATCTATCTATCTATCTATCTATCTATCTATCTTACACATACTGGACTGTACACTCACAGATACTGTATATGTTAGAGATTGGAAAAAATGTTCTTTGTTTAAAGTTTATCATAAAAAAATAATGCTATTAAGGTTTAGAGGATGGGGTGGGTAGTCTGTCTATGCCTATATCAGCAGTATAATAGAATTAATACACACAGCTGCCTCAGGCTTTTATTAGGATTCCATGGTGTGAGGCTTCAGTTCTCAGAGACTCTTGATTTCAACCAGAACCAATGCATGAAAAGTCAAGTTGAACAGCAAGTCAGTTTTGCTGTGGTCTCAATGAACATGCAGTTGTTATTGTGTGTGCAGTATGTTATGACTAGGGAGGCACCATAGCCTTAACCACTTGCGAAAATTTTGAAAGCTTGCATATTGTAATCTTTTTAGTTAGCCAATAAAAGGTGTCATTTTGCTTGGCTTTTCTCTACATTCATAATGACTAACACGGTACAACACCCTAGTACTACAGAATTGATCAGTAAAGTGTAAGGAATAATTTCTATGTTGCCAACTTCTGTCTTCCCTTACAGTAATGGTTCTTTAGCTCTTCAGACATTGGTGCTGTTGAAAATGTGTTAGCAGTTTTAAGTTTGATACCAAATATGTAATCTATAGCCTTCAAAGGCTGTATTGACAGAAATGACAGAAAAGTGAAAAAAAGTTAAAGTAAACAGAGAGCTGGGGTTAGCAGTGTATTTCTTCATATAGCAAGTTAAAAATCAAAACTCACTTTAATAAAAGGCAATATTTTGTGTTCTGCTAGACTCTCTTGTGTAGATAAATTCTTGATGAACTCATTTTAAAATAACAGTCTCGATTCACTGTACTAATTCCCTTCATACTTTTAAACACTTCAACCATGTCTCCTCTTAATCTTTTTTTGCTTAAACTGAAAAGACTCAGCTCTTTCCCCATAATTCAACCCCTGTAGCCCTGGAATCAGCCTAGTCACTCTTCTCTGGACCTTTTCTAGTATTTGCTGTGTCCTTCTTGTAGCCTGGAGACCAAAACTACACACAATACTCAAGATGAGGCCTCACCAGTGCATTATAAAGCTTGAACATAAATAAATTAACAAGTATATAAAAAGTCCCCCTACTTTACACATCTTTCATTTACTTTTCTCATTATTTTATATATTGTAACAATACAAATTGATATCTGAGATTCAAAAAGTGACTATGTCAGATCTATAAGACTATGAGAAATAAGTGAAGTTGAGGAAAGACTGGCATGGGTAAGATTTCCAAGTGCAATTTGTTAAGTGTCTAGTCATAATCATTCAGTAAAATGAATTTTTTCAGCATTATTCCTGCCTGTGTTCTAATGTGAAATTATATATGTGTTGCTTTGGAAATAAACTTGGAGTTAAGTATGTATGGAAAGAAATCAGTCTCCCAGTCTACTATGTAATTGTATAGAGAGTACTAGGATGTTCAGAACATTACTGACTTTTCTCTTCTCTTCTCTTCTCTTCTCTTCTCTTCTCTTCTCTTCTCTTTTCTTTTCTGTTACTTGCTATTGAGAATTACACAAGACCTTAATTATGTGCTACCCGCAGAGAGTGGGGTTATCCTCCTGAAGTCATTTGATGTGGAGAGAACAGATGAAAGAGCAGGATATCAGGTCAAGAGGTCCACCTCCTTCTGTATATCTGTTAAATGTTACTCTGTAGCAGAGGCTCTCCTATAAAAATAATGTAAGAATTTGTTAGCTATTGTAAGTTTTATAACTTCTTTGGGTAAGGGCTGTTCCCAAATACATAAAGCTGAATGTGTGTCCAAAGCCACAGCAAAATTCTGCACAGATTTTCAATTAGTATGAGTCGAGACCAAAGGCTATGTTTTGTTCCAAAACATTTCCCATTTAAAAACGGTTACTAGGGACTACACCTGCACTTCATAGGGGTAGTACCTCTAGGAGGCAAGTTTTTGACTTGGAACTGATGGGTTTAGTCAGTGACATTTTGGTTTAAGGCCAACATTTTTCCCCATGGAGAATTTACTTGGTGACCACACCAGCTCTTTATTCTACCCCAGTCAGTGCCAAATACCCTGCTGGTACATAATAGATATGAAATTACCGTTGTAATAGCCATAACAGATGGACTGACATCCTGACTGTGATGAAGGGTGGTTCCTTAACCAGCCAGGAGGACACTATGGAAGGACAATGCAAATGGATGCAAATTGTGAACGGGATGAATCCTATTTCCATTTCCAGTTGGGAAGATAAATAATGGATGGACATGGGATACTGCCTGCCGGGAAGGGTATTTCCCCCATTAATATAAGTCACAGTGCACCTCGGGTTTGGCTCCAATATGGACACCTGCAGGACAGCATGGAACTTGTAGTTTGGGAAGGCAGCTTTGTTGGGTTCCTCAGGGGCCACCAGGGGAAGCTTCCAGGAGAAGACTCCCATATTGTATGGTGTTTCTACTGGATTCTGAAGTGCATCATGGGTGCACTGTTCCCACCCCAAAAACTACTCCCACCCTATAGGAAGTATCAGGACGAGGTGGACAATGATTGCTTGATAGGAGTGGAGGAGGAGAAAAAGAATGAGAATAAGAATTAGTATTGTGACTGTGATAGGTTTGTGGAAAAAGAGCCTGTTAAAAGGTACTTTGCATGATAAAAAATAATTATTTGAACCCAGGCCTGTTGCCTGTGTGATTATGTTTGAGGTTTGGGCGTCTGAGACACTCACAGTAGTCATAATATATACCATATGCACTCACAAGCACTCTTTTATACTTTATGAAGGATTAACTCACTGCAAGACAAGAATGATACTTCTGCCTCATTTTTGGGTTCATGCCTGCAGTTTTGGGTAATTGAAGAGGTGTACAAATAGAATGAACCCATGCACCTCTCCTGTTATTAGCAGATAAGCTTTGACATTCCTACACAATAATATCTGTAACGTGTTCATGCTACATCTGACTAAAAAATATGTTTTATTGGCGATTACCGCTTTACAGTTTTTCTCAATTAAATTCAAATCATTATACAGCCTAAATAAGGTGCCTCAGATGAAGACAAAGACGTAATGTGAAATCCCTGAGCTTGCTGTTTTATAACTCTGGCCATTATCTAGCTGGTAATGAAACTGTATAATGGTATTGATCTGGCCGTGAGGGAAAATTGGTTTGACTTCTTTTGCAAGCAGTGAGGAAAAATCAATTGTAAATCACAATGTGGTGTGTTATATAATGCAACATTTTATACTTGGCTGCATAATTATGCAGATTTGTTGCATAGGATGTATTGTATGGATATCCAGAGTTTCAAGATTCAAGATTCAAGAGTATTTATTGTCATTTCATCCATATACAGTAGTACAGCATACAGTGAAACGAAACAATGTTCCTCCAGGACCATAGTGCTACATAAAACACAGGACAACAAAGAATCCACAACACATAACATAAAGACACATAATATATAATCAGGTGCATGTGAGTCAAATGTGCAAACATGTGTAACCATGTGCAACACTGCAGAACAGAACACATATATCAGATATCAGACTGGTCCATGAGTGTTCAGGAGTCTAACTGCTTGGGGGAAGAAACTGTTACACATTCTGGTGGTGAGGGCCTAAATGCTTTGGTACCTTTTTCCCAATGGCAGGAGTGTAAACAGAGAATGTGAAGGGTGTGTTGGATTATTCACAATGCTGGTGGCTTTGCGGATGCAGCGTATGGTGTAAATGTCCATGATGGAGGGAAGAGAGACACTGATGCTCTTCTCAGCTGTCTTCACTATCTGTTGTAGGGCTTTGCGATCCCTGACCATGTAATTTCCAAACCAGGCAGTGATGCAGTTGCTCAGGATGCTCTCTATGGTTCCTCTGTAGAATGTTGTTAGAATAGCTGGTGGAAGATGGGCTTTCCTCAGCCTACGCAGGAAGTAGAGCCGCTGCTGGGCTTTCTTGGCTAAAGAGCTGGTGTTGTGGGACCAGGTGAGGTTCTCTGCCAGGTGGACACAAAGGAATTTGGTGCTATTGACGACCTCCACAGTTGAGCCCTCAATGTTCAGTGACAGATGGTCACTCTTAGTCTTCCTAAAGTCAACAATCATCTCCTTTGTTTTGTCTACATTCAGAGACAGGTTATTGGTTTTACACCAGTCCATTAACCGCTGCACCTCCTCTCTGCATGCTGACTCATTGTTGTTGCTGATGAGACCCACCAAATTCGTGTCATTGGTGAATTTTATGATGTGATTAGAACTCTGCGTTGCTGCACAGTCATGAGTCAGCAGTGTGAACAGTAATGGACTGAGTACACAGCTTTGAGGTGCTCCAGTGCTCAGTGTGGTGGTTCTGGAGATGTTGTTTCCAATCCTGATTGACTGAGGTCTCTCAGTCAGGAAGTCCAGAATCCAGTTACAGAGGGAGGTGTTCAGTCCCAGCAGGCTCAGCTTTTCCGTCAGCTGTTGAGGAATGATCGTGTTGAATGCTGAGCTGAAGTCGATAAACAGCATTCAAACGTATGTGTCCTTATTATCCAGATGAGCGAGAGCCAAATGGAGAGTGGTGGCTATTGCATCGTCTGCTGAACGGTTCCAGCAGTAAGCAAACTGCAGGGGGTGCAGAGAGGGGGCAGCAGGATTTTGATGTGCCTCATGACAAGCTTCTCAAAGCACTTGATAATAAAGGGTGTGAGTGCAATGGGATGGTAGTCATTGAAGTTGGACACTTGTGACTTTTTTGGCACGGGAACTATGGTGGTGGTTTTGAAGCAGGTTGGGATGATGGCGGTGCTCAGGGAGATGTTGAAGATGTCAGTAAAAACGTCTGCCAGCTGGTCTGCACATTCCCTTAGTACTCTGCCAGGAATAATGTCTGGTCCTGCAGCCTTCCGTGGGTTAACTCTTCGTAGAGTATTTCTCACAGTCAGATTTAATGCCTGGTCACTAGTAGGAGAGGTGGTCTTCCTCATCACCACGTTGTTCTGTGCTTCAAACAATGCATAGAAGTTATTCAGCACATCTGGAAGGGAGGTGTCACTGTCACAGGTGGGTGGTATTGTCTTGTAATTAGTGATAGCCTGGATGCCTTTCCACATGTTCCATGCATCTTTGTCATGTAGGAAAAGTCCATGGATACTCTGGGTGTGTGCGCGCTTTGCTACTCTGATGGTGCGGGATAGTTTGGCCTTCGCTGTTCTCAGGGCGATTTTATCACCTTCCCTGAAGGCAGAGTCCTTGTTCAATGTACATTACACATTAAAATAATAATAAATGAAGTGCTCATATACATGTAATTAAAGTAAAACTGTCCTCAGTTTACAGTGAACAAGGAACAAAACATGAAACCAGTCATTTTCTACCCCACTTTATCCTGAACAGGGTCACAGGGGTGCTGGAGCCTATCCCAGCTAGCATAGGGCACAAGGCAACAAACTCTGGACAGGAGGCCAGTCCGTCACATACTTTAAATCAGTACCAGCATATTTACAGAGCGATTTTATTGTTTAGGCTGGTTCTGGTGTTCCAGAATATGGAAGTTCACACTATGAGTTTAGAGACGTCTTTCCTATTTATAATAGTAAAATATGGCTATTGGACATTTATCAAATACATCTCTGTGTTTTTTAATATATACAATATTGCATTATGGATTCTTGTTATTGCAAAAAAAAACCAAAAAAAAACTCAAAGGTTAAATTCAGTGAAAGAATCAGTGAAAGTATTCATTAGTCAAGATGAATATATAGTGATTATGCTGCTGCTGGAGTATGTGAATTTCCCCTTGGGATTAATAAAGTATCTATCTATCTATCTATCTATCTATCTATCTATCTATCTATCTATCTATCTATCTATCTATCTATCTATCTATCTATCTATCTATCTATCTATCTATCTATCTATCTATCTATCTATCTATCTATCTATCTATCTATCTATCTATAGATATATCAGGACATATGTTACCTGCTACTCCAACTATTCAAACTATTGAAAAGTTGCTTTCTGTATACTGAAAGATCTTCTATCCTCTGGCAAGCTTTATGTTTTTTCTTGATGTGGTCCTGTGACGGTTGATGTCTGTTACAGCTTGACCCTGGTGAGGCGAGATACATCACTTTATATACCAACTCCTTATTTTAATCTCCTTGTTGTTTTTTATGGTGTATGTCAAGACTATATTTAAACACTTAATTCCTAACCACTTTACATGTTGAAACTGACAATAGCTGGACTAACCAACACTGTTATTTCCTACCCTCCTTTTGAGTAAAACTGTCCAAAATAAAATAGAAAAACAATGGTGAAGGTATCAAAAGTGGTTTAAAGTGTGTGCGCTGGGGCTGGCTGACCTGTGACATCAATATTGGTGGGCAAAAATCAATGCAGGGTTTTAGGTGTCTGGCTTATATACGTGAGGAATTGGAGAGTGCATTCAATATGGTACAGATGTTGAGAAGGAAAGAGTTCGGTGAAGATGCTCAGCTGCCATTGGGTTTCATTCAGCTCCATTGTTTAGCATACTGTAGCTGTTAGAGAAGTACTTTGTCTTCAGGTGTGGTGCTTTGGAGCTAAGCAAAGCCATGCCCAGATTATAGAGAGTCACCAAGAAGGCAGAGAAATCTTGTTAGGGAAAGCAATAAAAATCAATCATTATCAGCTGCTAAAATTTTATTATAAGGTTTGTCACGAGGCAAAAGTTCATTCTTTATTAATTTCTACATGCTAAAATTGTCAAAAACATGACTGCCACCCAGTCACCTTTGTGTATTGCAGCTAATAACAACCTGAGCAATACTACATTCCATTTTGCCATAATGTAAGGTAGATTAATCCAGGGGGTGTCACTGTGTTTTCAGCTTAATATTTGATCAATAACCTGTCATAAGTGAATCAGACTTTTCTGAATTTTGATTGTGTCTAGTCCACCTAGAAGTTCTGTCGTTTGCAAAAGTGTTAAAAAAAAGCTCAGATCTGGTGATTTCTGTTCATTTGCAGCCACAGCAGACTGGGAAGAACTTATCGATTCTACATACCCAGTGACTAGACTGTACATTAGCAGCCACCGCAGTCTGGTTTAGGGATCAAAGCAATCATATAATTTGCTTTAAAACATTTTGGAAACCTCACCAGCTACAGGATCCAGTCTTTTAGTCTAATGGGATTGACATCAACTCTGCAAAAAGCAACAAAACTCACAGAACCAAAAAAAAACTTCTTATTACGCAGAGTTTTCTTGATTTAATTATACATTTATACAGTAATTTTTGTTACATGTAGACAATACTATGAAATCCTTTCTTGTAGGCTATGTGCTAATCAAAATGCAACACATCTCCACCACCATTTTTGTGAATATAACTAACTTTATATTTAGTGAATTTACTTACTTGAAAAATCTCTCAACATGTTTGCCAATAATGGACATACAAAATAAGTACATTTTTCTTATCCATATTAAGCATGGTAGCTCAGCGGTTAGTGCTACTGCCTCATGACTCCAAGTTCAAATTCCAGCCCAACACACGCGGTACTTGGATTAAAACATATCTGTGTTTTGCTTTTCTGTATACGTCTATTTTTCCTACAGTTTAAATGCCATTTAATCAATTTGGAATTAAACATCTGCACTACAAATATGTGGAAATAAAGATATAAGCAATGCAGCAACAAGAAATCGAATAGCAGTATGACTAGGTTTTATTTCAAAAGTGAATTGTTACACATTGTGGACTAACCAACATCTTTACTTAATATTTGGACTTTATAGTACAACTGGACTTAAAGCTTTAGTACTAGCAGCAAACTGGAAGTGTATAGTAGTCACAGCATCCCAACTGTCTGACAAGCAAAATTACTGAAAAATGAAAACTGGATGGTGTGACCACTAGGGGGCACTGCAGCTCCTCAAACCCAGGACAGAAGTGCAGTCACACAGTCAAAAGGCTTTAATAAAACTGGTTTATTAAATCCAATACCTTACACACATTTTAATCCTCCACAAACAGACTTCTCTCCACAATAAATCCTCCATCTCTCCTCCAGGAAAGCTTTATCCACCTTCTCCCGACTCACCTGGATGAGCCCGGAAGGCTCCTTTAATCCCAGGACCCAGGAGTGCTTCCGATGTCAAGTGACTACAGTCTGATAGCACTTCCAGGTCAGGCAAAACCTCCTTTGACGTGCGCACCCTTCTTATGACCCTCTGGCGGCACCCGACCACCCCAACAGGGTTGACCTCTGAGACTATATGTCCCAAGGTGCCCTTTGGGATTGTGAATGGGAGCTCTGCCTGAGGGAAGCTGGCACCTAGCATACTGGGAGAGAATAAATAGCCCATAGAGACAGTTCTACACTGCCTTTCCATTTTGTCCCGGCTGGGTAAGGTACTGACAACACATCTGTCCATCTACCTAGGGCCTCCCGTCTAGGTAAGAAGCCTTCCCATTTGGCACTTACAAAGGGCTCAGTTTGTTTAGATCATTGAGCTACAAAACAAGTGGGTTGCAGTTAGATAGGGTCCTACGGTTCTAAAAATGAAACTTCAGGCACCTAAGTCACCAATTAACACCCAAGTTAGGTATCTGATACTCAAACATTTGTCTGTTGATGCTGTTAATAAAATTCTCATCTTTGCATTTGTAAGTATGACAGAGGCCAGTCATAAAAGATTGGGACACAAAAAAAAAGTAAGAAGCAATAGTAATCAGTTCTTTTCAGACTGGAGTCCAAGATCACACTGAAGTAAGGTGGAACAGCAGATGCTTATATGGGATCCAGCTAGGAAGAGCGCAGGTCCAGGATAGCGTTTGACAGAGTGATGTCAGAGATGCTAAGGGTGTTACTCTTCTGTTCTGCAGAGGAAGAAGGTACAGTGCCAACTCCTGGTCCAGAGGGCAATTACCATCACCAGAGCTCTTCAGATGTCTCTGAAATGCATGCATGTAATTCATAATTTTAGGATTCCTAAATATGAAAGCCCAAGTTAAATGTTTTCCAGGTGCAAGGATTTTGGGCAAAACCATTTGTGCAATTGGGTGCCTTTTAACAGTACATTATTATTATAATTATCCATCCATTTTCCCAGAACACTTCTTGTCCAGCAGGTAATAGGCAGTCAGATCTTATATAATCAACAACTGGCTCTAGGCAAGAATTAGCTCTTAAAAGGACGTTAAACTTAATTAAACTAAATTAAGCAAGGATTGTGGCAAAGGTCACAGAATGACATACACGTTCTTTCCACAGTCCTGAAGTCGCCAGCTGTCTCACTCTAGGAATTTATTCAGTGTTATTGCAGCTAACCAGTTGCAAACGTGTGACCTACATAGATGCAGTCTCATCTCAGTGAGTCATAAAAGGAGAATCACATCCCCAAATCACCATTTCCCCTGCCTCAATCTCTGTGGGTGAAACCCCTTCTGAGATGTATTGCCATGCTTCCATGTGTGCGATGTCAGGCTACCCTGACTGTTACACCACCCAACATGAAGAACATTAGCTTCACATGACTCCAACCACTGATCAACAATTGGCAGGTAATTTTCATTGTCATCTATGAGTTGGATAGGAGCAGCTTCTCTATACGAAGGTGTGGAAAGTGCAATAAGCATTGCTGGAGGTGTGCTTGTTCACCATTCCAAACCTTCAGATAGCACCTCCCATAATAAATGGGATTTATCCTTTTTAAGAACCACAGCTCTTCTTAGTGATTTCTGTCTGTCTATACTACAACTACATACCCATTTATCTAACATGCATGTCTTTGTAATGAAAGACCCATGTAATCATGGGAAGAACCTGTCAATTCTACATACACAGTACCTAGACTGTACATTAGCAGCCACTGCAGTCTTGTTCAGAGTTCAGTACCTCACCAGCTTCAGCCCCTGTACAAAAGTGAGACCATACCTGAGCAAAATAACGTTTGCCTTATTACAATGGTGATATTATATCATTTACTTTAAAATATTATGGAAACCTCTAATCTTTACATGCTATCAAAAGACCACTTTATGAAGGTTTTACCCTTTCGAGACTTGAAGGAGCAGTATCTTTTCAGAGATTAAACACACTTAGCAGTCATGTTTAAATCATATATGCGCTGTGCAGTTAAATAAAGTACCAGCTGTCATGTGAAAGTAAGTTTTTTATAAGTCTCCGTTCTTAAAGTGAAAAGCATATTCCTTTCTGAAGCTTTATACAGGTTATTGCACAGAATGATCAGAGCAGTCCCATCCCGTTAGAGGAAAACAGTTCCGGCAACAACTACTGTACATTAAATTCTGTTGAATGAGGTGATATGCTAGTGGTGTTTCCAAGTTCCTAAAGAATTGTAAACATCCATCCATCCATCCATTTTCCAACCCGCTGAATCCGAACACAGGGTCACAGGGGTCTGCTGGAGCCAATCCCAGCCAACACAGGGCACAAGGCAGGAAACAATCCTGGGCAGGGTGCCAACCCACCGCAGGACACACACAAACACACCCACACACCAAGCACACACTAGGGCCAATTTAGAATCGCCAATCCACCTAACCTGCATGTCATTGGACTGTGGGAGGAAACCGGAGCGCCCGGAGGAAACCCACGCAGACACGGGGAGAACATGCAAACTCCACGCAGGGAGGACCCGGGAATCGAACCCAGCGCTACCCACTGCGCCACCGTGCCGCCCGAATTGTAAACAGTGTCTCAAATTTTTAAGCTACTCTGGAGACATCGGTCATCTTGGTCTGAGACTGAAATAAAGTCTGATTGCCAAAGAAAGACATTTTGATGTTATTTGGCAACACTGAACACTAAAACAGTCAAAACTAAGCTCCCAGATTTTGAGATTTAATGCATCTTAAGTTTAAGTCGTCAGCTTTAAGATTTAACTACACTGGACTGCAGTGTGTTAACTTTCCACCAACTGGAAACCTTCCATTTTCTCAAATTTCTAAAGTAGGGTGGTATTCATCTCTTTTACATTATCACACCATTTTCATTAAAGATAAAGGCCATGTTTCCTTAACATTTGTAGATGAGAAGAGCTCGATGTCATCAGTGTAAGACATGAAAGTCGTGTTTAAACAATACTGCTAATACTGAGAAAATAATACTGAATTCATACATTACAAAAGGGAGGAATACTTCTGCATACTGGAAATAATTTTTAAGAAAGGCCCAGCCATCATTGTATAATAACTGTTGTAAATGAATACCAGGATTAGCTGGCATCCCGGCCAGGATGAGTAGGAGACCCTTTACCTGGATGGGAGGACAAGATATGGGAATAATGGGGAAAAGCTCCTAAAATTGGATATTTTCATCCCCCATTTGCTAGATGGCGGTATCCCAGGAGCACGGTAGCCATGTGAAATGCAGTGGGACATGATGGGAATTGTAGTGCTGAGAGTAAGCCCTGCTGGGTCCCATGCGAGTTGCTAGGGGTTACTTGCAGGAATTGGACATCCATACTACGCCCTGGCACTAGAAGTACTCTTGGGTCCGACATAAAAGGAAGCCACCCAACCTCTTCCAGTGAGTCAGAGCTGGGAGGAAGGAAGGTGACATTTTCTGGAGGGAGGTGGATGGACAGAGACAAGACAGAAGGAGAAAGAAGAAGACTATTGGAGCTTGTGTGACCTGAAAGAAACCTTTTGCAAAGTATTTTGTAATAAACGCCTCTATTTGTAATCTGTGATAATCAAACAGTCTTATTGAAACCTAGAAGGGATAAGCTGCATAGAAGCAGGTATGTCAAAACAAAAATAAATAGATGGTATATTGCATTGTTAGAAGACATGAATATTAATTATGTTGGAAGTCAATGATCAGCTGGCACCCAGGTGGGATTGAGGATTGATTATCTAGCTAGTAGGAACTCATAATTTAAGGTGAATATCAGTGGAAGGATATAATGAAAGGAGAGGGGGTGAATGCCTCCCGGGGCTGTGTGTTCTCCCAGTGCACTGGGTGGCAGTATCTCTCTGGCATAGCTCCTGTTTGGACACCTGCAGGGCTGTGTGTGAGTTGTAATTCTGGAGGGCAGACCTGGTGGAGTCAATGGTGGGCACTAGAGTGTGCTGTTGGGTGGAGGCTCCCCTGCCGTATGGACCTGGAAGTGCTTCCTCACCACAGTGCTGTTGCACGGAAAGTACTCCTGAATTAAAAGGAGCACCTCATCCTCCTCCTCATTAAGGTGAGTTACAATACAACAAGAAGGACAACGCTTGTCTGGGAAGTTTGAAGGAGGAAAGGACAAAGTAAAAGCCTTGTGTTTATTGTGGAGAAGCCTGTATCAAGGTATTTTATTTAACAAATAGGCTTGATTTGAACAGTGAACTTGTGCGGTTGATGGTGTGTGTGTGTTGTGGTGCTTTGTTATGTCCCCCACTGACCACATAATGATAACAGTATGTCAAAACACACACACACATATATATATATATATATATATATATATATATATATATATATATATATATATATATATATATGTAAAGGGTTGTATTATAATTGTATTAATCCATCTTAACCGTTTGAACCCCGCCCTCCCTAGAATTTCTGCACTGTACCTCTAGCATCACCAGCAATTTTCAAGAAATGTTTAAAACAAATTTTTGATTTACTGTGTTAAAGTTATATTTTATAATATGACAATAATATGGTGATAACCCACAATATTGTAACAACAGATTGATATTATAAAACAAGCTGTACCACTTACAGTCTCCCAGTTTCATCATTTTGTATTGTTCATTGTACAGACCTAACACCAAAACTGCACATTTGAGTGATAGTTTTTAAAATGGTTTTCAGTGCCAGACGCAATGCACAAGAACACTTCACATGATTTTTACCACTTTCTTCTACTTACCAATTCTGGTGTCAAACACCCAAAGTCTCCTGAGTGCAGTGCAGTAATTGTCTTATTGAAAACTAGAAAGGATAAGTTGCATAGAGGCAAGTATTTCAAAATAAAAACAGATATTAACAAGTATATTGTACTGTGAGAAAATACATGTAGTAATTAGAGTGGAAAGCAAGGATCAACTGGAATCCCAGCTGGGATTGAGGATTGGTTATCCAGCCGGAAAGAACTCATAATGGAAGGTGAACGTTAGTGAATGAGTGTCCTTACCAGGATGGTTGGTGTTCCTTTTCCCGGTTGGAAGGATATAATAAAAGGATGACCTGCTCAGGGGAAAATGGCAGGAGGGGATTTTGACTGGGGTATTGCACCTTTCACACAATAGGGAAGATGTCCTAAGGCAGTGGTTCTCAAACTGTGGGGTGCGCCCCCCTAGGGGGGTGCGAAGTAACAAAAAAGGGGGCGCGAATGTTGCCATATGTGGCGTAATTTTGCTATTCATAGGAAAATTTTAAACTTGTAGTGGTGTATCGGCAGCAAAAAATATAAGAATAAATTTTATTAGGGTTTAAAAAAAATGTTAGGGGGGGCGCGATTAAAACTGTTATGAAAACTTGGGTCGCAAATACTTAAAGATTGAGAAATGCTGTCCCAAGGTGAGATCAAGGTGGCCAGAAACCTCCCATGGAACAGAAGAACAAAAGATCTCTTTGCCTGGTTTGTACTCTGCATCTACTGTATTGTTTTGAGTTGCACCTACACTAAAGTCCAACTGAAATCTTTTCTGTTTCCTTCTGGAAACCTTTGAGCAAAAAAAAAAAAAAATTACTTGCAGCAAAACAAATAACAACGTAACATTTATAAGTAGCATAACAGTGTAACTAGACAGCAGTATATTGTTTGCGCAGTCTAATATAGCAATGTCCGGTATCACGGCCAGCTGGGTTATGACAGCAAAGAGGTGTTGTGTCTCTATGGCAGTGGACTGTAAGATTTAGAGGGAAGAGTAGCATAACAGTAGTGTGGTGTAGCAGCTATCCATAGGCCATTATTTAGGCCAGCAGGGTTATGACAGTAGATAGGTGGGCCATCATATTAGCCTTTTGGGTATATACAGGTAAGTGTCTTTGTGTCTGTGTATCTTTGTGTCTGTGAGCTGTGAGGTTACTATGTCCCTGAAATTCTAACAGATGGTACATCACAAAAATTTTTAGTAATAAAATGCACTACATTTGTCATTTCAACATATGGTGCATCAAACATTAACACTGTTTTTACGAATCCCATACCAAATGGCATATACACTCACCAGCCACTTTATTAGGTACACCTTGCTTGTGTCTGGTTGGACTCATCTTTGTATTCAAAACTTCCGTAATTCTTTGCGGCATAGATTCAAAAGGGTACTGGAAGCATTCCTCAAGGATTTTGGTCAAAACTGACATGATAGCATTATGTAGTTACTGCAAATTTGTCAGCTGCTGATCCATGATGCAAATCTCCCATTCCATCACATCCCAAAAGTGCTCTACTGGATTGAGATCTGGAGACTGTGGAGGCCATTCGAGTACAGTGAACTCATTGTCATGTTCAAGAGACCAGTTTGAGATGATTTCAGCTTTATGACATGGCGCGTTATCCCGATGGAAGAAGCCATCGGAAGATGGGTACACTGCAATAATAAAGTGTTGGACATGGTCAGCAACAATATTCAGTTAGGCTATGGCATTTAAACACATGCTCAACCATGCCACATTCAAAGTCACTGAAATCACCTGTGTTCTCCATTTTGACGCTTGGTTTGAACTTCAGCAGGGTGCCCCAACAATGTCTTCATGTTTAAATGCATTGAGATGCTGCCATGCAATTGGCTGATTAGGTATTTGTGTTGAAGCAGTTGAACAGGTGTACTTAATAAAGTGGTCAGTGAGCGTACATTGCATTTGCCATTCCAATAAATGGCAAATGATTACTGCAGATGTTTATGATGCACCGTCTGTTGGAATGACAAATGCAGTGAATTTTATTATTACATGCATGACAAAATACATTTCAATAGATTGTGTACTGCCAACATTATTGATGAGCTCTACTTGGATTTCAACCCATCATAGACGGGTAGCACAGCTACTAATTTAGAAAACAATAAACACTGTTCTCTGTCCTGTGCAATAGAATAGGGGTACCACACTCAGATGTCTATCTGAATAAAATATGTAAAAAGAATCTGGGACACTCTGTTTATTATCAGGAAGAAAATGAAAAAATGAACGGTTGTAATAGCACTGCTGATTAAATTACACTACATTGGTGAGAGACATTGACTGACTTCATCTTGAGGTTTCTTTGTAGCTAAATATCCTGGAGGCAGGAAATGGAGGGGTGGTCAGCAAGTTTAAGTGGGTTTAGAGGAATTCTTCTGGGTCATAGTTCTCATGACTGTGAAACATGTAGACAACCTCCAAATTTTTCCCTGTCGTCCCCTTCAAAATTGAACCTACATCATTTCCTGCAAGTGACACTTTGAATTGGTGCTGACACATTTTCATTCTTTAGAAGTTAAAAAAGAATTTTTATTGACTCCAAATAAGGCTTAGTCAATATTCTTACCTTTATGTACAAAATACAATCTCTGGGCGCTTTACCAAGCAAACAGACTTTCAAGGTGAGCTAAACCAATACATGAACAAAAGTTCAGCATTCTCTGTGTTATGGTATATGATTGTTCTCATGTCTGTTCAAGAAAGCATACATTTGTCACATTGCTTCTTTCTGCCTTGCATCATTTCTATCCCGCATTTTGAAATTACTGTCCCACACTGCCTGTTCAAAAGGGTGACATTTTGATCCACCAGCCCAGCTTTTCCAAAGGAGCTACTGTCAATATTAAATAACAATGATGAGAAAAAGGCAGGCCAAGCTGTTTAAGTCCAGCCTGCAGCTGTTAACTGAACAAGCCTAGCACAGACCGTATCCCCTGAATCATCCTTTGAAATATCTTATCTGATGTCTATCTGCCCACTCTCCAAACAAAAAATCCACTGTTTACAAAAGACATTAAAGACTTTCGCCCAAGAAGAAGCCGAACAAGAGGCTTTTGGTGATGAGACAGATGCATTAAGACTGCCGTTTGAAAAAAGAGAAGGGATTTTGTTTTAACATTTTCATGGGTACAAAGAACAAATTAGGAAATGTTCTTTGTAATTCCCTTTGAATAATCACAGACTGTGTGACACACAATACTATCAAAGTGCTAGCAGACATCCCTGGAGCTTCCTCTGATCCCAGAAGTAAGTTCTGCCAAAGTCTCTGTACATTTTACCCACACAAAGCCGAGGTTTTCCTAGTTGCACTTAAAGAGGCCATATTTCGTTTAGACAGATATTGACAGAGCCTGAAATCAACCCCTTTCGAATTAGTTGGGAAAGTCGTTTAATTCTTCTTTTCAATTTCGGTGTAATGCCCACATATTCCCATGACACTCCACTGAGGAGAATGAAGTGAACCTGCAAACGCTATTTACCAGCTGTGCGGCTCACTAGGAATAATCAGAAAGAGTAACTGATTTCACACTTCATTTTGCACTACATCCCCCACCACCACCACCTACAAGGCAGTGTTTCAGATTTTCTAGATAAGTGTATTTCTTGCCATATTATCATTAATTTATAGTATGAGGGTAGTGTACTTTAATTTATGTGACAATAAATGAAAGTGGAAGAGGGAGGCTATATAGTCATTTTGAATGCAGGCTTACTCCTTTCAAAACCACAAAACTCAAGCAATTGAGTAGCACCTTTCAGATTAAATTACATCCTAGCTGCATTGCCTAAAAGGAACTGTGCAAGTAGGTTACCCGATGATCACATAGTGAGCAAATACAGTAGTTCTTTGGTTTGGCTACATTTTATTTTATTTTTTGGCTACTAAACAAGTACTCTACCGGGTTGAAGCCAATTCTTAGAGCTACCAGTACTTCATGATTGCATATAAATGTGAGCCTACATTTTGGCACACAGGTTAGCTGTGCTACCTCACAGGTGCAGAGTCCTTTCTATATGAAACTTGTGTGCCCTTCTAAGTTTTTTCTTCTGGGTAGTCCAATTTATCCTCCTTAAGATTTCAGGTTAGATTAACTGATAAACCAAAACTGTCCCAGTATGAGTCAAAGTGAGTACAACAATGTCATCAAGGGCTTGAACCCCACCTTGTGTACGTAATAACTCCCTGAACCCCGGATGTAAATAAGTTATAAACAAATAAATGTGACAGTTAGTATGGCCAACTTTCAATTAATGATGGTGCAATTAATACTGAGGAAATAACAAGGCCCAAAAATATGAAAAGTTGGATCACCAGCCGGGATGTCCTGTTTAATTCCCTGACTTACAATCAAAACAGCTTGTGATGGTGCAATCTCGACAGTAGGGTCCAAAAGAAAAAGAAAACAGCTTTGGTAGGCAAACTAGAGCTGTTCTTTCGGGGGGGTCTTCTTGAATAGGATGGAGCTCTGTCATGTGATCAGCTCAATCCAAAATAGATCATCTCCACGAGGGAGCCCAGACTTCATAGGGTTCCTGAATGAATGAGTAAATGTTGTAAGTCAAACAGGGGAAGGACAATGAAGGGAGACCGCAACCCCGTGATGGGAATTTCCTGTTTAATCATCCAATGACATTCAGTTTTAAACGAGAGGAGCGGAAAAGAAGGTAGAGGCGAGGAGAGAGAAAGGAGATTGAGAGAAGAAAGGGGCCGATTTACACATTCATTTTTCTACTCATCACTTCTGTTCATTCTACAATTCCACTGCTTGCTTTTTCAGTATCTGGATCATCATCATGACAACAAGTGCAGAGAAACCTTGGAGTTTGCATTTAAATCCAGCCATTTCCATGGACTTTCACGGTGAGGTTGTTTTGTATTTCGGGAAGAAGCAAAATATAACATCAGTCAATATTCAATTACCGCCGGACTTTATTAGCTTTGGGCTCATTTACCGCATGTATTTCTATTGTCATTTATCATTAATCTGTGTTTGTGTTCCGTGTTTATTTATTTATTGTTCAGGGGCAAGGGAGGGCTTTTGTAAATATTATTATTTATTCAAGTGTTCATATAAATAATTTATATATATATATAATTATTCACTGGTGTTTTGGGGATAGTGGTGAATTGTGTGCACATATATAGTATTAAGTATCTGTATGTCCTTTTGTGTGCACAGTATATATTTATCCACTGTCAATATATCTGCACTTGATTTTACATCGCTGTCTTGCAGTGCCTGTTATTTCATCATTTGGGGAAAAAAGGACTATTTGTAAGGAGTACGGCTTGATATTATCTTGAGAATCCTCAGGTTAGCCAAGGCAATAGTCTTAGTAGTGTAGTTGCCGGTCTGGGTAAAGGGTCGGCCGTTACAAAGGGTGGCATCAATTGCCCATATGGGGTATTTTCTCAGATCCGTGGAGAGAAAGGGAGACAACACAATTAGTGGCAGTGCCCCCTTTCATCTCAGGGTGGTACGACATACTTCTTATGAGCCTGGAAGTTGTTCCCCCAATGCACATGCTTGACAGCATCTAATGGTACAATTTTTGCAGTTTGTGAGTTCTTCTTAGATTTATACAGTACATAAAATACACACTCAGAAACACTTCAATAAAATGCAAAGAAATCCAAAATGTGGCCAAACCATTTTCATAATCATTATAGATTAGGGGCTTGATGGTAATAGGGATGAGTGAAACAAATAAATTTCATTTTGCATACAGCTTAACAAAATCAACATTAAAATGAGTTTTTCATGAGATTTCAATTGCAAAACGTTAAGCCATCTAAAAAGAGATATTTTAGTGTGGAAAATTAGACATTTTTTTCTCTGCCCTTGTTTGCATAACACAGGTACGCCACAGCACACCAATAAAATCAGTTGTATGTTATGGCTCTCCTTTACAACCCCAAGAAGGAGTTCAATGTGCTTTGTAAAAATTTGTCATGCTGCATATTTTACACACAAAGACACACCAAAACGCACCGCTGTGCTCATTACAGTGTATTCTCTGATAGAAAATGCACTACATGAAAACTTTATACAACCATCCTGTCCTGTTTCTTATCTTGTGCAGATGAAGGTGAGGATAATGATATTCAAATAAAATGTTGAAATATACAGAGTATTGTTTTGGGCTTGGATGCAGCTATACGATTGTGATTGCCAAGACTGTCACCATAATTGGTCCAGTGGGCATCAAACTACCAGAACAATCACAACATGTATCCCATGGCTCAGCAGCATGTCTACACATACTTAAAAGTGACTCTAGAGGCTTTTTTTGTATTTTACTAGAGGACTTTATATAACACATTGTCTGCTAAATACATGTTAACTAGTAGTAGGTGATCTATTGTCAGATACCACATATGAGTTATCTTATAAACCATCTTTGGGGCTATAATATCAAATATGAGGTTATTTGTTTGTAACAGATGTAAATAGAGGAAAGTGGGTATCTGAAATAAGAATGAAAGACCAGTGTGGCATCACAGAACAGAATGCTACACTTTCATTAATTTTTTTCATATTAGCCAAATTTTGGATAACATTTATTATTCATAAAATTAATTTACATATGTAAAACTAGAATATCTCTCAACGATTAGTATCTCACTACTATGAAGTTCAAATGGAAACTGCGACATTCGATTGTAACAAATTATTCAGGATCTAACTTGTTAGTCTCAACCGAGTTAGTGCTTATCTGGCCTGCACTAATCCGTTACTGCACAGCTGGCATGCACAAAAAAACTTACTGTTAAATGTCAAGTTAACTTGAATAGATTTTTTTAGAGAAAATAACTTTTAATTTCGATTTCTACTCAATAACAAAACACATTTATTTAGAATATTAAAATAACATGCAGATTATACATTCAAATAGGAACAGACAAAACAAATTTACCTGTTTTCACTGTGGTAGTCAACGTGTTAAACACTAAATGAAAGGAAAAAAACATGCAGAATTAGCACTGGAAAATGGTTCCAGACAGGGACTTTTACTAATGTATCAGTGGCATTAATTTCATTGATCATAAAATCTATGGGGGATTTAGTGTGTGATTATTTTTTCGCAAATCAAACCTCTTTGTTTTGCTGCAAATTCAATTTTACATGAATCAATGGCTCATTACTAATTGATAATACTCTGCTTGACAAGGAATATCATGCCTACATTCATTCATTTTCATATATTCTTTTTCTACTGATCAGAGTTGTGGAGGGCAGCATCCTTTGCTGGTAATAATGAATGTCAGAGAGGACCTGTCAGTGAATGCCATTATTTCCTTACAGAGGTTATTATATTTTGTGACCAGAAAGCTGTCTGCAGACCATACTTCACCACTGAGCTGCATATTTAAAAGAATGAACTTAACACACTGAAGACATTTATTGATCTTTATTTCTGTAACAGAAACCTATAACCCACTATTCATAGTCACAGGGCACCATGACAGGACCTTATCCAATTTTTTTATATTGTTCTCCAAAAGACAATAAGGTGGACACAATTTATTTTTACATAAATCTGATTCTGCAGCATAGTGGTGCCTTATATCTCCTAAAACTCAAGTTCAACTCCTAGCCTGATAGATAGCCTGATAGAAGTAATCTATCTATCTATCTATCTATCTATCTATCTATCTATCTATCTATCTATCTATCTATCTATCTATCTATCTATCTATCTATCTATCTATCTATCTATCTATCTATCTATCTATAGATAGGCACGGTGCACTAAACCTCTGTCTTTTCTCTCCACAGACCAAACACGAGAAATCCTTCCTATCCCGGCCCCAAGAACATCACTTTCTGCCCCAGCCCTGAGGACGTTACTTTCTGTCCCAGCCCCTTCCTGTTCTGTGAACCACCTATAAAAACCCTGCATCAACCATACTTAAAACAGTTCTGTTTTGGACTCTAACCTGTACACATTATATGCAAATTTAAGCCTTTTGCAGCCAGGGAAACTATACGGGTGGCTGCCCCAAGTGGTTGTTGTACATCTGGCTATTTCTTTCATAATAGATAGATAGATAGATAGATAGATAGATAGATAGATAGATAGATAGATAGATAGATAGATAGATAGATAGATAGATAGATAGATAGATAGATAGATAGATAGATAGATAGATAGATAGATAGATAGATAGATAGATAGATTTGGTCAAATTGGGCCTCTTAATTTATTCCTCAAAACATACTAGTAATTTGAGTGAGATGCATCTTGCCATCTAAAGTAGGTGAGTTTACTGACATCTTACACATGCAAAAGAGGGAATGTCTGTGCATATTTGTGGCCCACCCTTCACTCCACTACTATCCCAATTCCCTTTGCCAAGGTATCAATACTGTTCAACTGCCTGTTTTTTACTCTGAGATGCATTATGGGATACACAGTGTTTCAGCTGCCAGAAGTGGAAAACTGCCAGCTATTAGCTTTTATTCAACTCTTTAATTAGAAAAGGAACATCCAAATGACATAAGTGTCTGAGGACCAACAAGGACCAACAAACTGTGGACTTTCAGCTGTCAAAGCACATATTTCACCAGCAAGGATGCAGCTGCCTTTGAAGTACTGCATTAAATACACAACTAAAGAGCTAAGGAGCTAAAATGTCTTGTACACATCTCTACACTATATCTTCAGGGCTACTGCAACACCCTCAGCTTATCTTTCTCCTGCATTTCAAGATACTATTGTACCCACATCACATTTTTTGCTGATCTTATGCAAAGACATGCTTAATTGGTGAGTTTATTGGCCTGATATTAGCATTATAATTATAAATTGAGCTTATGGCTTTATAGAAAGTGACGTACAAGATGAAGATACGTTACAAATTGCAGGCAGGTGTTATTATAGTTGGAGTGCAGAAAGGTTACATGACTGCCTCAGGGTCACACATTGATGTAGATATTGGAATTGACCTTGCAGACATTGTGGTTTAAAGTCCTATTCCTTAGCCATCACACTACAGGTGTTCTCTGTGATGTTTCATTCAGGAAAAGTTTTTTTTTTCCTTTTAGTTAAAGCTGGCAGTTCCAGCTTCCTCTGGCTCAAAAGAGGAAAAAGCAATTTTAGAGAATTGATGATTGATGCTAAACATCCATCCTCTTTCTAACCTGCTTACCAAGTTCATCGCCCTGAGAAATTTCTGCCTATGCTGACAGGATACTTACCTTGGTTAGGATGCCAGTGCCACACATATTCAGTCTCAGATTAGAATTACCCCCATGCTTTTGGAATGTGTGGGTAAACTAGAGTCCATCAAGAAAAGCTAACTAAGATGAGAAAATATGCACACTCCATACAGGACCAACTCAGAATCACCATTTAACCCGAAACAGACATCTTGAGATATCGAAGTAATCTGGAGTACCAAGAAAAAAAAAAACACACTTACATGGGGAGATCATGGAAACTCCATACAGCTTGATTTAATGGAGGAACAGGTAGAACAGAGGTCACTCTGGAAGCTGCTTACTATCCTGGGAAATGATTCTCATTCCCTTTATGAGGGTTTGGCTAAACAGAGGAGCACATTTAGTAACAGTCTGAGACAACTGCATACCCTTCAAGGGGTGCTCTGTGAAGTTGTTTCTCCCCTCAACCATTCAGGCTCTGTAAGTAACTCACTCCTAAGAGGTGGTCTTGTTCCCTGTGTGCTGAATGCTACTGAGCTGGTATAGCAGAAATCTTAATAAGAATAATAAAATAATACATTTTATTTATATAGCGCCTTTCCCATGCTCAAGGCGCTTCACAGAGTCTTAGAAAAAAAGAGCAGGGACATAATAGCAATAGTATTTCTGCTTAATGGTAGAATAACTAATATGATTATTAGTGGGGCAAAACGGGACAGCAACCAGAGCTGCATGCACTCACTGCCCGAATGTTGTCATGTGCGGTCACCTTCCGTCATATGGCTTTTGTTCCATTGCGGATTTCCTCATATATTATAGTACTAGGGTGTTGTTCTGTGTTAACCATTATGGATGCAATGGGAAATCAAGCAAAATGACACCTTCTACCGACAACTGAACAGACCACAACATGCAAGCCTCGATAGATAGATAGATAGATAGATAGATAGATAGATAGATAGATAGATAGATAGATAGATAGATAGATAGATAGATAGATAGATAGATAGATAGATAGATATTTTATTATTCTTATTAAGATTTGGTGTGTGATAGTTTATTGTCTTATTTGGATTTTTCTAATTTTACATAAGCTTTATGGTCTTCATTGAATACCCTCAGCTTTTTTTTTAGTTTTGGTGTATATTTTACTTGCATGAATGAACGACACCTTTTGCTTAACTTATTTATTTATTTATTGCTAAAGCACTTTTACTGAATATACTGTTGTTTTAAAAAAACATTTCGGTGTACAGTATGCCTCTTTACCGGCATTATGCATTATTCTTGGGGTGTGGTCCGAGACTTAGCTCTGTTAGAATTCTCGTGCATGTCTTGTCTTATGACTAATCAGTAACATTATGAACTCACTGTTCCACATATTGCTTTTATTGAGACGTAGTCTAGGTTACCTCACAACACATGAGACACAGAGAACTAGGACTGTAACTGGAAATTCAGATGTTTGTTCTTTTTAATTTTCTATCTATCTATCTATCTATCTATCTATCTATCTATCTATCTATCTATCTATCTATCTATCTATCTATCTATCTATCTATCTATCTATCTATCTATCTATCTATCTATCTATCTATCATATAGTGCTTTACATATAGCATCTATCTATCTATCTATCTATCTATCTATCTATCTATCTATCTATCTATCTATCTATCTATCTATCTATCTATCTATCTATCTATGGTAGTACACAGAATTTGAACCCAGGACTTTTGAATTTTTAGGGAACAGTACTAACCATTGTGACCTCCTATATTAAAGTTATAAAAATAAATACAATTTCATAGATTGTATTCTTTATTTAATGCACATTTATTTACTAATAAGTGGACAATGTGTGCATTAAGACCTAGCATTAAAGTGATAAAAATGCAAATGAGTAATTTGAATATTTAATTTACATTTTAACAAAAATGCTCTTTAATGGTGTAGCCTTTAGTGGACCAGCTGGTCCTGTTTGACATAACACTGCCCGCTATTAGTTATTCATTACGTCAGAGCATTTAGTAAAAAGTGTTATTTTGCTAATGTATTTTCTTAGCCCATACGGCCCATTGTCTCTGTCGTCTCCTCGTGTGAGTCTCTTGGGGCAGACTGGCTCCAGATGTGTTTCCTCCCTCTCTGGTTCTCCTTTTGTCTGCCTCACTTCTGAGATTTTGAGTGCTGTCGCCTCATTTAGCTTGATTAATGTGTTGAACCTCCTTCTTCCATATAATATTGAGGACCAAAACTGAAGGTCTGCTCCCTCTTAATGCAGACCACATTTCAAACACGCCTTCATGTTTTTAGATGTCCTGTGTTAATATTCCTGAAAAAAAAGAGTATGAATGCACTGCACTCAGAAAACACAGAGACTCTCCACTAGTCTTCTGCTTTTGATGATTGAAATCCAAATAAAGGTTTCTGCATGACATATTAAATGAGCCTGTTCCGTCTGACTGCAGAGGAGGAGGACGTCGCACTTTGAATGAGATTGTTTTGTTTCATTGTATTTTAACTTGCTTTTCAAATAATGTTGTATTCGTGGTATGCTAAGAGTTCCGCTTACTGCAAATCAGTGTAGTAATGCACTGAAGTAGCATTACAGTTAAGTTAGTTTAACATAAAATGTATAACTTTACTGATTTTGTTTTAGATACTTTAGGTAGTAAAGAACAAGATTATTTGCTCTCCATGCATTGTTTCAGAACATAAAAGAAAAGAAGAAATTTGAGAAATTAGATGAGACCATTCAGTCCATCAAGCTCGTTTATTTAGCTAATAGCTAAGATGTCCCAACATGTCATTCAGATACCTTTTAAAGGTCGTCAGGGTTCCACTTCAACTACATGACTTGGTAGTTTGTTGCAGAGTCTTGTGATTCCTGGCTTCAGTCTCAAATATACTACCCCTTAATTTCTACTGATGTCCTTGAGTACATGATTAACTATTTAGTTAAAGGAATTCTAATGGATGAGCTTTATGAATGTTTTTGAGAATTTTGAAAACGTGAATAATGTCCCAACAATGCTTTGTCTGCAAGAGACTAAAGAGATTTCATTCTCTAAGTAGCCTGTCGGAATATGACATGTCCTGTACTCCCTGGTTGCTCTCCTCTGAACTGCTTCAAGTGCTTTTTAGTAGCATATACACACTACTACAGTCTCAATCGTGCATGACATGGTCTGAGCATAATGTTCCTTGATTTATATTTGTCAGTTTTTACAACATAAACTAACAATTAATTTGCCCTTTAAACCGGTTCTGCACATTTCTTAGACGATGAGAATGTTGTGTCAGTGTAAACCCCTAAATCCGTTTCAGAGGTTGCTTCTGGTAAGACAGTGTCTCCCATCTTTGGCTGTCTGTCCAAGTCTTTTTGAATTGTTTTTCGCTGTCTCCTCAGTATCTGCAATTCCTCCAGTTTTTGTATGAATTTTGCAAGCTTTCTAACTTTGGCTGCAAATTTTGCAAGTTTACTAACTACGTAGTGAACCCCAACATTTGGCAGGTGACAAGGTTGCCAATAGATTTACAGAGAAATGAGCCTGCTACGCATGTAAAATGAGGGATGGATAGAATTAGTCCAGCACCTCAGCCCTATAATATTTTCCACTCAAACACCAGGATATTAACAAAAAACAGCAGAAGATTGTCATAATAAATAAAATATATTAAACAGCATATATATATATATATATATATATATATATATATATATATATATATATATATATATATATATATATATATATATATATATATATACACACACAAAAATTTACAAACACAGCAACAAAATGTACTAGTAAACATATAAAAAAATGATATATACAGTCCTGAAAGTCTTTACCATAAATGGTGGGTGTGGATCCTGAAATCCAAACAACAGTTACTAGAAGGAAAGATGTGATAGATTAAGCCCCTTTTGTAAGCTGCTTCTCAGAAAAATGGATACTGTGATTCAGCCCTATCATCAGAGTTTAGAGTTTAATGATCGTCTGAGGTTTGCCTCTTGCACAAGGAGCAAGTGCAAACAGGAATGGGAAAAAATACCTAACACCACTATATCTGATGGCTATGCAAAATCATTTTCCATTTTCCACTTTCAATATCCATTTCACAAAGAGTTTCTGGGTGCTGCCAATGATCGAGTTTATGGAAAATGGAAATGACCAAAGGTCCTGCCACATCCTTCTCTTCCGTTTTTTATACTGTATGAACAGTGCCAACAACTGCACACGCAATTCCCACAAGCCCCTCTGCATCCATGAAGACCTGTTTAAAGATACAAACCTCATATTTACAATCCAGATATTTATGCTTAAATTATTGTTACTAGCATATACCAAGCAGCAAACAGGATGTATTACACAAAAGGTAAACCCCTATGTGGCAATGCTATAATTATATGAAATCTGGTGTTATTATAAATTAAAATTACATCCTGAGGGACTTGACTAATGACCTCATCTCATGTTGAGTATTCCCCTCCTTTCTGCACACTATGTCTCTGGACAGTTTCAGGTATCTCTGATGCCCTCAGTGTCTAGTTTTAACATGAATGTTTGGTGTGGGACTGTATCAAGGGCCATTTGAAAATAAATTGTGTTAAATGCATTGTTTTTGTCAAGCACTCCCACTGAAAGAGTCTAATAGATCAGTTTGGCAGGGTCTTCCTATCATAAACATATCCTGGCTGTTATTCAGTATACTACTTTCATAGATATACTACACATAGACATACATAGCTATACTTTCCTATTTTGTTTTTTATTATATTTTGCAGAATTTTGCATGGTACAGAAGTAAGACTTACAGGTATTTAATTACAAGGATCCCTTTCATTTCACGTTTTGTAGATTTATAGACACATTCGCAACTTTCCAGTCCAGTCAGTCTGGGCACTTTGGCCATATGTATTGATTATTGAAATTCGTTTAATAAAACTTTATAAATAAGGTCTTCAATTTGTTTCAGTTCAGCAGGTAAAATCCCATCAAGTCTTCACCATATCAAGGCCCTTAAGCACATCTGACTGTCCAAATTTAAATTCTGCAATCTCTGACCTTGTTTGTTCTACTCCCTGAGGCATTACATTCTTTTTGTATTTTACATGTTGTCTCCATGTTCTTGTTGTTTTTTTTCCTAAGGTAGCAAAACCTTTTTAGCATTTACAGGGGAGCAAAAGAGGCCCAGTGGCAATGAGAGTGGGATTGTACCTGTATAATAGAGTGGTTTGGCTCTCCTATGCAAAGTTGGTTCCTGCACTTAAGAACATGCAATTCACCTGAAGCTAAGCATGTTTGGGTCTGACCAGTACTTAGCTGAGAGACCCTTTTGAAAGCTTAGCCTCCTGCAGGAAGAGGTGTTTTAGAGGCCAGCAGGGGGCACTTACCCTGTGGTCTGTGTGTGGATCCCAATGCCTCAGAGCAGTGACAGGAACACTGTGCTTGTAAAAATGGTGCTGTCCTTTGGAAGAATCACAAAACTGAGGTTCTGACTCTCTATGGTCATAAAACATCCTTGGGCATCTTTCAAAAAGAGTAGGGCCTACCATAATGTCCTGGCTAAATTGTCTAACATGGTCTGCTCATTCTAGTCCTCTAATCACCTTCTGACTCGATTTGGCTATCTCTCTGACTCCTTCGCCATCACCAGGTAATGTGTGGTGAGTGCAGTGGTTTAATAATGGCTATTGTTTAAGCATTAAGATAGATACTGCTCATTGACAGTGGTTAAAGTGGTTCCCCACTGTCTAAGTAAAACGAAAAGTGCCATATACAAGTAATTAATCATTTTATTATTATTAATGAAACATTATATGATTCTAAGGTAGGCGAAATCTTCATGTCAATGTATATATACTGTATACTGTAAAGGTGGAAGAGGATGGGGTTGAAGACGATTCCCTACCCGCCGGGATGAAAGAATAATGGATGGACTGGGGAAGGTTGGATATTATAAACAATTCATCCCCCAGTGCAGGAAGTAGAAATATACCTATGATTTGCTCCCAACTTGGACACCCACATGCTCACAGGTTAATAGATATATAGGGTCCCTATACTCACTGCTTTTTGATCTCATGGGCCTTTGGCACTGTAAGTCATAATATTCTTCTGCCTTGCCTTTCCTCAATTGCATTTCTGTCCTAGTTTAAATATAACCTATTGTTTATTTTGTAACAATTGGTAGACATACAGTAAATCCCATTCTGCTCCTGTTACCAAAGGTGTTTCTCAAGGGATCTATTCTCGGTCCCCTTCTTTATTTAATATGTAGGACAAATTATTTCCCAACATGGTCTTGGCTTTCATTGTTATGCAGATGGCACTTAGTTCAATCTTAATACCAGACATTTCCACTGACCTGCCACCTTGTTGTCTGTTTGAATGCATTTCTTATTTAAAAATATGGCTGGATGGTAATTTTCTTAGAATGAATGCTAAGACTGAAGTGTTATTAGTGACCCCAAGTCGATTTCCTGCATGATTTCAGATTTTGATGGTGTATTGATTCAGCTATCACCAGCTGTATAAAATTTAGGTTTTTAGGCTTATCACTTAGTGTACCTTTGTGCCTCATCTAAACTTACTGTATATACTGTATACATTTTCCGTCTTTGCCCATTACTGAATAGAAGAGATGCAGAAACAGTTGTGCATGCTTTCAGTACTTCTCATCTTGATAGTTATAACTCCCTGTTTACTGGACTTCCTGTTAAAACACTCATTAGACTTCAGTATATTCAGACCTCAGCTGCTAAGGTCCTCTCACACACCACTCAAACACAGCACATCATTCGGATGTTTTACTTTTTGCATTGGCTGCCTGTTTCTTCACAAATCAAACATAAACTTACACTCAATACTTTCAAAATTGGGCATGATCTGGCTCCTCATAAATGCCTGTCCCCCCCAAACAGATAGAATCTGGCTTGTGTGTTTAGGTCCACTGATACCAGGCTCCTAATGCTCCCACCAACCAAACATTCTAACTGGGATAACAGATCATTCAGTGGCCTGGCCTCCTACATTTGGAACCCCTTACCTAAGCAATTTTCTTCTTTTGAAGTTAAGCATGGTGCAACACCAACAACCTGGTCTTAAATACCAAAAAGACCAAAGAAGTTATTCCGGACTTTAGGACCACTAAAAAGACCAATCAAAGTCCAATAACAATCAATGCAGAAGCTGTGGAGAGAGTTTCCAGCTTTAAGTTTCTAGGAGTCACCATCTCAGAGGACCTGTCCTGGGCTGACAACAACTTGGCTATAATAGGTAAAGCACAACAACACCTCTATTTTCTCAGGAAGCTAAGGAGAGCTGACCTCTCCCAGAAGCTGCTGGTTAATTTCTATAGATGCACTATAGAGAGCATCTTAACTAACTGCATGATGGCCTGGTACAACAGCTGCACCAAGGCTGCTAAAGAAGCCCTGCAGCGAGTCGTAAAAACAGCAGAGGCCATTATTGGGACTGAACTGCCATCACTCTAACTCTTGTATAAGACTCGCTGTGTGAGAAGGGCCAAAAACATTCTCAAGGACAAAACTCATCCTGGAAATTCTTTGTTTGAGCTCCTCCCGTCAGGCAGACGCTTTAGGTCAATCCGTGTATGCACAAACAGACTAAAAAATAGCTTTTTCCCATCTGCCATAAATTTCTGAACTCTGAATCTCCTCAGTCTGAGATCATTTTTAATTGAACATGTGCAATAAGCTATATTGGTAATGTGCAATATACTAATGTAATACGATATATAATATGTAATGTACTATTCATTAACAGGTGCATTAACAATTTATGCTGCTGTACTTTGAGTAATAATAATTTGCTCTGGTTACTTGATGACTTAACACTGTATATGACATATTTGGAATTATTTGACTTTTCTTTAAATGCACCTTGGGGCTGTCACAAAAAGTAATTTCGTTGTGTTACACAATGACAATAAAGTGCTTGAACTTATTTTTTTTTTTTTTGTTCTTTATTTCACCTTATACAATTTCTTGTATTAGGTAGTTTTCGCATACCCCTTGGGGTCAGAGTGCAGGGTCAGCCATTGTACAGCGCCCCTGGAGCAATTACAGGTTAAGGGCCTTGCTCAAGGGCCCAGCAGAGCAGTGGCCTTTTGGCAGTGACAGGGATTCAAACCGGCAACCTTCGGGATACCAGCGCAGCTCCTTAGCCTCAGAGCCACCACTCCGCCCTCAGTTTAATTTATAGTTTTCTTCAGTCTAAGATTTGAACTTAGATTTTTAATTGTAGAATGTAACTATATTCTGATGATACTGTTTGTTCTGTTATTATTATTTGTTCCTGGGTCCTTATATTTTTACATATAGTACACAGTACAATTAAATTCTTACCGAAAGTTGACAAATCCAGATTGGCCTTGCACAGTTGTATGGGCTCAGTGATGGACTGATGCCCACTCCAGAACTGTATCCTGCACTGTGCCCAGTGTTTCCTGGATAAACTGTTGCCTTTCGTGAACTTGAACGGGATTGAGCCAATTTGACAATGTTAGTTAATGTAAATCAGAACAACTTTTTTCTGATTTTTCTTTTTTGTTCCAGGTTACCTATAAGTTACAAATACCTTAAATTGTGAATGGAAATAAGATCGCTTTTAAACATGACAGAAGAATTTTAAATTTAAACTGGAGTATGTTACCTTCAGTATTGTGAGCACTCATAATAGGTGCACACTTGTATCTTTCTGGTTATAATTGATAGTGAGATGTCAAGCAAAATGGCACATTTTATTGGCTAACTAAAAAGATTACAATATGCAAGCTTGCAAGGCAGCTCAGGCCCCTTGTTGCCTTGAAAGACTGCATATTGTAATCTTTGTATTTAGCCAATAAAAGGTGTCATTTTGCTTGACTTCTCACTACATTCATAATGGCACACATGGTATAACACCCTAGTACTATGGTTATACTGTAATATGAAAAGAAACATCCACCAAAATGAAGTAAGTAGTCTGAAGGAGCTCAGGTTTGAGTGCTCAAAAAGATTCAAGAGCTCTCCACACAATCCACATTTTCACAGTTACTTCTGACCCCAAATTTGAGATCTTATAGAAGTTTCTCAAAGAGAGCACTGAGCTTTTGCCTGAAGGTGGCTGTAAAAACCTTACAGTTGATTTACTTTACTGCCATGAAAGTTTTTATTACATGTTTTGATTTGGTGTTCCTTATACAAAAGCTCTTTAGAATAAGGTTACAGTTCGGCTTGCATATCAAAAAAGGTGACTAAATGATATTAATGTCAGGAAGAACATCCAGCTGTAAAAAAAACTTCTGCTCCAATACCCTCAAAATTTGGAGAGCACTCAGCCAAAACTGGTGAATACACTGTATAAATAACATTTTAAAAATGACAGAGAGAGGCACTTATACAAAAAAAAAAGCAATGCATAAGGAAAACAGTAATTATTATTCCCAAGAGCCCACAAACATCCAAATTAATTCCACAACCAGCATCAAATTATTACAGCTATTTTTTTTTGGTCAAAATTTTAAGTTCACCAATTTCATGTTTTATTTTTATGCTACTCCTGGTCTTAATGGCCCAAGCCATTTAGCAAACAGATGGAGAGTGAACAGGGGTAGGCAGTGTGTGATGGGTTAGAAAGAAGCAATTAGGAAGGAAGAGTCACTAAGTGAGTATTTGTTAATGTCTTCAGAAGATTTAGCAGTCAATCCAAAGTATATGTTCTGCATTAGCTAGACAGAAAGATTTTTGAAAAAGATCAGGAAGAGAAAATGTAGTCAGAAGCATGTTGAGTTCTCTAACCAGAAGGCAATCTTATCTTTCTTCAAAATAAAAAGGGTGAAACTGAAATCATAGTCAAAAGTTAGAAAAAAAAGAGCCCTTTCAAATTCAGAGAATTCAAGGAAAGAATCTTCAATGTGTTCTCTGTTTTTTTCATCAATGTCAGATAAATTAAATAGTTGTGTCAATTAGGTCAGTGTTGTGCTGTCTCTGTGAATTGTGTAAAATGTTACCTAGGTAACAAACGATGCAAAGTCCACAAAATAGTGGCGCCTGTTGTCCAAACAAAATGGCATCAAAAGTAATGTACAAAGTTATGAATATTTAGGTCTGAAAACCCCAGATAAGACACCCCAGAAGACCATGATCATTTAAAGGTCTCAAAAATCACATTAAAGAAAATAAATAACACTGTGTCAATTGCTTAGTTTGGAGGAGAGTCTTGTAGTAGCCAGCGGTCAGCTATTCACAGACTCTATATTAAGGCAGCTGTTTGCAAGTCCTTCACAGGATAGATGCTTGAGTGGCAGTAGCCTGTCCAGCAGGGAAGGGATTTGCATCCTTTGACACGGCTTGGGTGAATTCAAGACGGAGAACCAAGACTTACAGTTAAAAATTGTAAATGGAAGGTCCATGCATCTGTCAGTGCTTGTCTTGGTCTAAATGATGCTGAGAAGTGTGATGGTGGAAAGCAGATAGTGATGGAGAATACTGATACTGTGATACTGACAGAACAGACAGACTGAACACTGCTTTATCCTTCATGCTGCTACCTTTTGTGTTCTTAACTATTTAGAGCTGCAATGCAGCTCTATGGCAAGGTGGAGAACTGTTTCATGGTGTGCATTTACTGTTAAATGTCTCTGAGGCTAAGGATCTGTGCTGGTATCCAGAAGGTTGCCGGTTCGAATCCCCGTCACTGCCAAAAGAGATCCTACTCTGCTGGGCCCTAGAACAAGACCCTTAACCTGTAATTGCTCCAGGGGTGCTGCTGTTCATTGGCTGACCCTGTGCTCTGACCCCAAGGGGTATGTGAAAACTAGCAAATTCCTAATATAAGAAATTGTATAAGGTGAAATAAAGAACAAAAAAAAAAAATAAAAATAAAGAACAAAAATCCTTAATAGTAGCAATTTCAATGTTTTACACACACCTCATCTAAGTGTTTCTATACCACAAAAGATGGCAGTTCTAAATTAGGTTGGTCAGAGGTGTAAGGTGGCATGGACTTTCCTAAGTGGCATTCTCCATGGCTCAATTATTAAATATTCTAAAATACCAGAGATGAACTAGAGGTTAGAATCATAGTTTGTGTGGATTTGCATGAGCCACAGTTATTCTTGAGTGAATGAGAAAAAAAGGATTACTCTGGCCTGGCCTGGTTTGTGCTGAAGTTAAGGCATATATTCAGTGACAGTATCTTTAAACTGACACGACTTTGTCTCAAAATATCGGGAAACAGGAAATCACTCTGAAAGACTTCATGTTCATTTACAAAATCTCAAGTGCATTTGACAACACTACTGACTTCTCAAATTCAAATTCTCAAATGAATTTACAATGTCATAGAATGGACTGGACACTGCTTCAGAATAACTCCATCTGAAATACAGTTATTAAAATCCATTTAGATATCATATCCACATGAGAAATATTGTTTACTCCCCACAGCTACTCAATTATATTATGTGCTTTAGAAGACAAAATATCAAATTTTCCAGACATACTGCTATCCTGGAGGGTTGTAGTGTTTTGATTCAGCCAGTCTTTTAATCTGCATCTACTTCTGAATTTATCACTTAATTAACTTCCCTCTCCTTTCTGCTTTTCCTTCCTTTCCTTTCTCTTCTCTTAAATAACTTAATTTTCCTTTTTTTAATCTAATTGTTCAATCAAATATACTTAGAAGAATAAATTGAGCTCTTTTGCTAACCTTTGCACTGATTTGTACTTTTCCTTCATTCATTTAAGTCAATTCAGTTCAACTATGCCTGTAGTTTTTTTTCATCGTTTTGTGCAGAAACATACAGTGAGAGTGCAATGTGTGGTAGAGGCAAAACAATACAAACAAGAAAGCAGTAAATATTGTCACTATATCAAACTATAAATAAATAAATTTCAGATATACATTTACAATACTTAACAGTAGTACACAAACACGTAACTATCAGACAATTCTGGGTTGCAGAATGATCATTAACAGTAAATCTCTACTGCAGGTGCCTACATAATGGAGTTTTGGTCATGAGTCAAGTAGCGCTGGCAGTCTATTGGCTGAGGGGTAAACATTGCTTTATAGCCTGACGTAAACCTTTGAACACAACAATATTGATTTCTGGGTAGAAGGGGTCAAAAAGCTTGTTATTGGAGGGAGATATGTCATAAAGGAAAAGTAAGTCTTCAGACAACCCTTGTTATCAACGTCAACTGTATGGATAGCAGCAGGATTATACAAATGATGCTGTATTTTTTGTTTTACACAAGTGAAAACTGAAAAAAGACCTCTCTGTATGTGTTATACTATAAACGTGTGAACTGCATGGGAGAATTATCTGACTTTGTTAAGAAGATAATACTACTACTACTACTACTACTAATAATAATAATAACTAATTTCGTTTATATAGCATTTTTCTAACTACTCACAATGCTTTTCAAAGACAATGGGAATCCATTTCATCCCCCACCAATGTGCAGCATCCACCGGGGTGATGTGACGTCAGCCATTATTGCACCTGTACACTCAACAAGTACCCCAAGTACTTAAAGTTATTTGCTCCTACCACTGCAACCCCTTTAATGCTGCAGGATTGTGAATCTGCTCTTTTGGTTTGGTTCAGGTATAGTTAAGGCAACATATTTCTCTGTGTGTCTCTTTAACTGAGCACTCAGCCCACTTGCAAGAGTTAAAACCTGCTCTGAAATGTTTACACAACCTCAATACTCCTGTACGCCTCTGTAAGCCTTCACACAGGCAAAGCTCTCAGAGTCCCTGTCCTGAAGCAATGCATCTCTCTGTACACACTGTTATTCTGAGTTCACTCTTGGTGACACTCACTATTGCAAAAACGTTCATATTCATCAAGAGAAGATCCCATGTATCTCTTTAACATGTAAACATTATATTATAACTAGTTATTTAGCCCGTTACAATAACGGGCGATAGAACAGTAGTGCATAAACATTAGTAGGAACAGTCTATATTAAATGGCAAGGGACTTTGACCTCATTCTTTTTGTTGGTCGTATTTTTCTTTGTCTTTCAGAATTTCTTTTGTTGATGTTTACTTGCTGAGCTGACCGTTCTTCGTGGGTTGCCGCCGTGTATTGTGTGTCTTTAATTTTCTGTGACAGTAATACTGTCTTGTACGTCCGCTGGCTTGTACGTCCGTAATATACCTTTAATTTTCTCTGGCGGTAATACAGGCGTACGCGTCGGTAATATGCCTTTAATCTCCTCTGACAGTAATACTGGCTTGTATGTGGCTGTAATATGAGTCACTGTATTGTGTACCTTTAATTTCCTCTCACATTAATACTTGTTTGTATTTCTGTAAAATGCTTGTAACTTTCTCTGACAGTAATATCGCGCATCGCACCGTGCCCCATGCATGCGCACTTCACCAGAAGACACACACACACGGACACCTGGACACACACAGGGATTTTACTAAAGAGGATATTTACTAGGTTGACTCATATAAAACTTACAAACAGTATTGGATTACTACTAATCAGATAGCTCCTGCAAATATGTCAGAAAACATTACCAATAGAAATTTTTTCATCAAATCAACAGCATATTTACAAAGCATTAAAGCATCTGAGCATACCAAAATGATTTACAGTAACCGGAATGGCCCAGGCACACCAGATGGCTCAGTACCATATCCTTTGGAGTTTGGTTGAGCATTTCACTGTGTTGGAGGCTGTAAGTAAGCCCTGGCGATGCTGTCTGAATTTCTGCCTAAGCTAGTATGTCTGTATGGAATTGATGTGCATGCCCAGATTATAAAAGCTCAAAATTGGTGTATAATACTTGTTCACATTCATAGTAGTTAGTTAGAATCTTCTTCATATTAGTCCTTTATCTTTTAGTCCATTTATTGCCCTGACTTGTTCCTTCGTTCATACATTAGAGACAATGTAGCTTGTTATCTGTCCATTCCCAGGGTCAGTGTGACTTGTTTCTTATCCATATACCAGGAATGGTGTAGCCAACTCCCTTTTTATTATGTTCATCAGGTAAACAAGTATGTATCCTCAAGTTACCTTTTAGGGCCTGCTGTCTTTTTTAACTGCTTTTGCCTCTTGTGCTTCTTTATGCCAGTCCAATCTTTATGAGAAGCAACACGGACAGAGAGCTTTGCTTGATTCTGCTGCATTACAAAGAAGCACATAATTCCTTCTCTTTGAATCTCCCAAAGTCTATAATCAGCTCATTTATTTTGTTGTTAATGTGGGACAGAATGTCGTTAATGGACCATCTAGTTAAACGTTTATCCCCTTCCCCATTGACTGTCTCATCATGACTGCTAAGGAGACCCATTTATCACAGTGTCATCAACAAGGATGATAATGGAGTTTTTGTCATGCTGGGAAACACAATTGTGTGTGAAGAGGTGAAACTATAATGGACTGCCCCATACAGTCCTAGGGCACTCCAGTGTTGTGCAGTACGTGACACTGTTGGATGTACAATTTTGACAGTCCGAGGTCTAGCAGTCAGGAAGTCCAGTTGATTATGGTGCATGTTTGGAAATTGACATTTAGCCTGAAATGTAAGAGATTGTGATTTAATATTTTATCAAATAATCCAGTGTTTTACACTTTTTTACATCTTTGTACCTGGCAGGTAGCAAATATGTTGGGCTAACAAAAGAGAGGAATTTTTTAGGTAGGGAGATCATTAACCGACCGTAGAACTGGCCAATGATGAAATATTGGGGTGGCAAAAAAGCAACCCCCTGGAAAAACTTGGCTCATTCCAGAAATTTCTTGACAAAAACATGAGGCAATCCGTATATCAAGAGAATCAAGCCAACAATGATATATGTTGGAAAGGTGTTACATAACTGGTTTAATCTCTTAAAATTCTGTATAGTGTTTTTTTTTTTTTGCACTTTTGATAATATGCTTTTTGGGCCTTCCCAGACATTGTAGCAAAAGATCAGTTTCTGAAGTATGTCTTTAAATAAGCAACTACAAGTACAAAGAGGGATAATCAGGAAGGAAACCACACCAGAGAAGCTGAGCCAAACCTTTAACCTACTACTGTTTATGTCCCGGTACCTTGTTTTCTATTTGATAGTGTTGTCAGGATACTCTCAACAGTTAAGGTATAAAAGAACATTAATTTTATGGATGTTTTAAGGTGTTTCCTCCTGACACTGTTGAAGCTTATAGTATCAGCCTGTGTTGATCGAGGGTGGACATGCATTCTCAAAGAAGAGACAGAGACGGCTGCCCAAAATTAGCTAATTTTTACAATGTGATAAGACATCAGACTTGTGTTTTTCTTGCATAGGACATTTTGAAACATAATGCACTCAATTATTTTCCTAAGTTTAAATATTTTCTTTACATAGGAATTGGGGTCATTTTGCGTATATATTGTTACACATGTGCGATTTAGGGGGCAGCCGAAGGGCCTGACAGAGTGCAAAAGCCCACTGGAGCAAGGTCTAAGGCAGCATATTAATGCTTTTTCTCTTTTCATCAATAGAAAAAAGGAAGAAAAACCTCCTGCACCATGAATTCCACGCCAGAAAAGATCGCTCCGTCTCAGGAAGAAACTTCCGGGTTTTCGCCCATCCAGCCCTGACGACGTCACTTCCCGGTGCCCCCAATGACATCACCTCCTTCACCTTCTTCCTATGTCAACACTCCTTCTGCCTATTTCCAGTTTAAAGCATATAAATTCTTTGTTTGTACGAACTCAGTGGTCATTTGTTTCATTCATGAACCTGACCATTTTTCAGTACACGGGGACAGTTCCCCAACCTTTAATCTGTTTGCTTCTCGCATTTATATACTGTTCTAAAAAATTAAAGGAACACTTTTTAATCAGAGTATAGCATCAAGCCAATGAAGCTTCTAGGATATTGATCTGGTCAGTTAAGTGGCAGAGAGGGCTGTTAATCAGTTTCAGCTGCTTTGGTGTTAATGAAATTAACAACAGGTGCACTAAAGGGGCAATAATGAGACGACCCCCAAAACAGGAATGGTTTAACCATTGGAGGCCACTGACATTTTTCCCTCCTTATCTTTTCTATCTGTTTTTTCACTAGTTTTGCATTTGGCTACAGTCAGTGTCACTACTGGTAGCATGAGGCGATACCTGGACCCTACAGAGATTGCACAGGTAGTCCAACTTCTCCAGAATGGCACATCAATACGTACAGTTGCCAGAAGGTTTGCTGTGTCTCCCAGCACAGTCTCAAGGGCATGGAGGTGATTCCAGGAGACAGGCAGTTACTCTAGGAGAGCTGGACAGGGCCGTAGGAGGTCCTTAACCCCTCAGTAGGACCGGTATCTGCTCCTTTGGGCAAGGAGGAACAGGATGAGCACTGCCAGACCCCTACAAAATGACCTCCAGCAGGCCACTGGTGTGAATGTCTCTGACCAAACAATCAGAAACAGACTTCAATAGAGTGGCCTGAGGGCCCAACATCCTCTAGTGGGCCCTGTGCTCACAGCCCGACACCGTGGAGCTCGATTGGCATTTGCCATAGTATACCAGAATTGGCAGGTCCACCACTGGCGCCCTGTGCTCTTCACACATGAGAGAAGGTTCACCCTGAACACATGTGACAGATGTGAAAGGGTCTGGAGAAGCCGTGAAGAACGTTATGCTGCCTGTAACATCATTCAGCATGACCGGTTTGGTGGTGGGTCAGTGATGGTCAGGGGAGGCATATCCATGGAGGGACGCACAGACCTCTACAGGCTAGACAATGGCACCTTGACTGTCATTAGGTATTGGGATGAAATCCTTGGACCCACTGTCAGACCCTATGCTGGTGCAGTGGGTCCTGGGTTCCTCCAGGTGCACGACAATACCCTGCCTCATGTTGTAAGAGTATGCAGGCAGTTCCTGGAGGATGAAGGAATTGATACCATTGATTGGCCCCCATGCTCGACTGACCTAAATCCAATAGAACACCTCTGGGACATGTTTTAGTCCATCTGACACCACCAGGTTGCACCTAAGAATGTCCAGGAGCTCAGTGATGCCCTGGTCCAGATCTGGGAGGAGATCCCCCAGGACACCATCCGTTGTCTCATTAGGAGCATGCACCTTCCAACGTTGTCAAGCAAGCATACAAGCACGTGGGGAACATACAAACTACTGAGTATGATTTTGAGATGCTGCAATGACATTTTGGCAAAATGGACTAGCCTGCCATCATTTTTTCACTTTGATTTTCGGGGTGTCTTTGAATTCAGCCTTCTGTAGGTTGATAATTTTCATTCTCATCCAACGATGTGGCATCGTTTCGTTCCTAGCACATTACCCAGTTCATATCAGTATAGATACCCAGCATGATTTTTTTCCCATTGAGATCTGCTGCGTTTTCAAAGTGTTCCTTTAATTGTTTTCAGCAGTTTAGATATATACAGTATATATATGTAATCATTGTGGAATTGTATATATACTGTTGTGGTTTGTTATTGGTGTTGAATTCCTTTTATAGGCTGACTTTAAAATGTTGTAAATCTGTTTGCACTTATGTTTTAGTCAATTTGCATTTGTTTGTTGTAGATTCTTTATACTGTAGTTTAAATGTCAACTGAAATAACTAGCAGATGACTGAGAGACCCTGCCTTTATATATATTTTTATGTTAATGGACCCATTGTGATCAGGGAGCAGTTACAACATTTCCTTGCTTTGTGGGATTCACTATAATTTCCTTACTTTCAAAATATATCTTCCGATAATTAGACATACCTCAAATACCTGTGGCAGACCAAAATGTTAAGGGGGCTTTTGAAATGTGTGAGGGGGGGACATGGTGTATATATATATATATATATAACATATAACTCAGGGGTTAAGCATTAAAAAATAAAACGTATGGAAGGATTGCAGGTCCACAAGTTGAAATATTGGGGCACCAACCCGGTTGTCCCCGTTTAATCAAATGAAAGTTATAAACAAAAAGTACTACTGATGGGGCCAAAACAAATGAAAATCTGGAATTTCTAACTTCAGGAATCTTTCTCAGATAACAAAGTCTGCTTTAGTCACTTTAGTGCTTTCATATCGAGTGACGCCTCCTTCCGGGCACTGAGGGGTATATAGCTGGGAGATCAGAAGGGGCCAATTGTCCTCTCTGGGTGTCTTCTCAGCCCTGTCAAGGAAATAGAAGAGGATTAGGTTAGTGTCAGCACTCTCTCTAGACCCAAGGTGGTAGTACATACCTCAGAAGGGCCACCTGGCATGAGATAATACACTTAATTCACATATAATACACACTGCTATATGGCTTTGCCTGCCCTTTGTTAATAAAACATATGTGGTATCAACTTAAGAGACTTTTAACAGAAATTGTGACTGACACCTTAAACATATTCCAGAATTTAACAAAATGACAGGCAACAAAGTATAGGATTACAATATAGATAATAATCCAGCAAGAACAACAACAATAATAATAATTAATCAAATTGGCCTAACATAGGAGACACAGACGTGGAAAAACAAAATTAAATGATCAATACGACAACATGACTGCAATGATAGACTTTGAATACATTGCTAAAGATTTGGTTCCATTTGGTTACAAGTATAAACATCTCTTAAATGGGCTTCAATTAAAATGTGTCTTAAAACTCTGCAAATAATACCCTCTGTTCACTATAAAAATCTGGCCATAATTTAAAAGCTAAATAATTTAAAAGCTGAGCTGCTAATCATTTAATGCTTAAAAAAACTGTCCAGAGGATAGACCAGTGTATGGTTTGTCTCAGTAAACTTGATGCAGTCAACAATTATAATTCTATTGTAATTAAAGTTAACTGCAACCACGGTTAAAAGGAATGTTTTGCAAAGTCAAACAGACAGTCTAAATTCTTATTGTGAGGGATGGAAGGCTCAGGCGCGCAGGGATGCCCACCATTGGATCAGCAGTGCACCTGGATTTTTTTCTTCTTTAGATAAGTAGACTTGTATCCCTGGCCAAATTTCAGGTGAAGGTGGATGCATAATTTATTTTTAATATGGGCACACCTTTTAAAAACACTCAGAATAAATTATAAAAAGCATTTCTGGTACATGGAGATGTATTAAAGTTATGGCAACTACAATGGACTTAGTGTGAGCCCAGTGGGGCATTGAATTTATCCAAACACTGTAGAAAATTTAGCCAGAAAACACAACTTAAATACAACCCAGGAAAGTTTTTAGTACTGATTGTGCCAGTTAGGAACTCACCAAATAGAGAGAATAATATAACAAATAAACTTTGTCACACATATGCGTAAGGGAGACAGCTTGTGGATTTGAATAATTGTACTTATCTGCTGCGCCAGGGGTTGCGGCCGTCCACTAATGCTTTCTCTCTTTTTTTCTCTGCAGACCAGCAGACCAAAATCGAGTCCTTTGGTGTCACTTCCAGTTCCTGTGTGTATGGACCCACCACTTCCTGTCCATTCATCATACAAACTACCATCTTTGCCATTGTTATCAGTTGCATTTGAACTCATGTTTGTAAAGACTGTTTTCTTGTTTTCATTTGCTTCAAGTATAAGGGGTGGTTACCTCAAACCTTTATCTGTGCTCTTGTGCTTATTTTACAACTTGCAACAATTATTTAAAGGAAATAAAAAAACAAAAAACTACCAGTGCCACCTTAGACGTGTTTGAAAGATGCAAACTGTGCTTGGCTTGTGGCAGAGATTTCTCAGCGTTGTGTAGGATGAAATTCTGTTTGCTGTAATCTGTTGTGTATTTATTCTAAGGCATATTTGTTGTGAAATCAAAAATAAAATGATCTTTATTTGTTTTGTAATCATGCATTAGCTCAGCCATGAAAATCCACTTACGTAAATTTGTCTAGGACCTTTGCTTTGGAAATGAGATATTTACATATAGTTACTTTCAGTCACTGATAGTGTTGTGATTGGTGTATTCTATTAATTTGTTCTCTGCCTGGAGTGTCTTTTTGTCTTCTGCGCATCTAAACTGGGGTTGTTGACCTCAAGCAATTCAGTTTTAGCACTTGCTTCTTGCTATCTTGTTTATTTTTAAAAACTCATAACTTCTTGCAACACCATGTTGGATTCTAGCGGGCACCATGAGTTTGTGAGTTCTTGTCAGTTATGTTGCCCTTCTGCATCGTTTCAGATAACAAGATTTTCAAATAATATAGTATCTTGAACTTTGATTGAGTGTAAGTAGGTAAACCCAGGATCTTAGTGTTTTAGTATATTACTGTACATGTGATAGCAACAGCATGCATCTTGCTCCCATGATTTATTATCTGATGTCTTCAAAAAACTCAAATCACTATGTTCAATATATAATCCCCACTCTTCCTCATATTCCTAATCATCAGATTAAATTTACATCATTAGAAAGCCTTGGCAGTAGTCCAGATATACCCTTTGAGATGAAATGTAAAAGCTTGTCTAGAAGGATATATTTCTAGGAGTAAGAACTGGGAAATGAGGCTCTGAGAAACTAAGAAACAGTTGTCAAAAAGCTATGCGTAAACCAAAGACCAAAGCAAAAGCTCCTGGTTACTTAGAAAAGTGTTCCCTAAAATAACTAACTGAAACACAAAGGTCTTTTATTGACATTTTTCATCCAGAATCTTGGATGCCAGGAGCAATTTCTGTTTGTAGACATCATGTCACATCACTTCGAGGAATTACAACATACAACTGTTTTGTGTTGCTATTATGGCTATCAATACACAAAAAGGTGGCAACTGTGACAGTCACAAATATAACAAAAATACTGAACACAAAATAATCAAAACAAGCAACAATAATTATTCCAACATTGAAAACATTTAGAATAAATTATAAAAAAAATCACCCAAAATATTACAATACTTACTGAACATACAGTAATGTGAATGACACAAATATTAACAAAGAACTTTGGTGCTGTACAGGAATCGGCATAAAGCGCAGTGATTTTCATGCAAGTAATAGAACATTTAGTCTTCCATTTCACTTCATTATATTTCTCTTTAAAACTTCTTCTAAAAATGCTGTTTGGAAGGATTTATGCTTGTATTTAAAAAAAAAATTAATAAAAGTTTCAAAGTAGAAAGGTTTTGTCTTAAATTAAACAGTCCACAGCAAGCCTCCAGGCACATTTACACTTAATAAATTTTAATTAATAAATTTACTCTGTCAGATGATTTTATTTTATTTAAAATTTGTTGCCTTTTGAAGTGTTGTTTTATATAAAAGAAAAAATTTCAACAAAGAAATAAATGTAATGTAATTCAAAGAATGTGAGATTTAGTCAAAGTGGTTTTATAAATATTCAGGGTGTATTTATTTATTAATCCTCTTTTTTATTCATCAACATGCTATTGTTCATTTTAAATTTGGAGGTTTTTGTATTAAGCTATATTTTTTATATATAGTACATCATTTTAAGCTGTCTCTTGGGATTCATAATCCATTCATTACTCTCACCATTCATTTGTACATATTGCTGTTTTTCTGACAGTGTCAAACTTTTCTTAAGTTAAACCATTCCTGTGATGGACTAATGTTAAATTCAGAGCTGGTTCCTGCCTTGTGGTGTTCTAATCTAAAGATGGAAGCTAAAGCAAGACGACTGTCCGTTTTGCCGCTCCAATCTTGAGTGCTGAAGTAACAGCTTCTATTTTGAATGAAGTCTTGAGACTGTACCAGCCTTCTCTGTATAGTAATAAAGTACCTGTATTTTCCTTGGCAACTTGGACACACCTTCTTGTCTGTCATGCAACTCTGTGACACAGACTTGACAATACCTGTATAAAACACAACAATGCTTGTTAAACTGCAAAAAAATATTTTATTTGAAAATGAGACATGAGCTGTAATGTTTATTTTTTTTAATAAAAATACCGATATGAATACAGAACAGTACAGTATCCGCACACAACACAACTGCCCATGTGGACATTTGGTGGAGCACTGACTAAAAATTCGGCCATTAGTATGATGCTCTGCTTAAACTCTTGTCGAGCCTGCCCAAAATTGGAAATTTCACAACAGACCATCACTTTCTTTTGGCTTAACAAGAAAGAGACAGCCTTTTTGCAGGATTCCAGAGACTCATCAAAAAGTGTAGGCGTGACATTAAATATTTTTTGCATCTGATTATTATCTTCAGTGGCCATTTTGGGTCAAAAAATGTTTGTTATGTTGAAATGTACATTTCATTAAAAAGAAATTCGTTAAACATGGTGTTGTATGAACCTTTGTCCAGGCCCACAGAAAGTATTCATTATTCTGAACCTACCTGGCAGGGAGAAAATTCTTTGTTAGTTGTGGTAATTACAACTCAAAGACACATGATATCCTATATGGTGTTCCACAAGGCTCTATCCTGGGTCCGCTGCTTTTCTCAATCTACATGCTTCCATTAGGTCAGAATATCTCAGGGCACAACGTGAGCTACCACAGCTATGCTGACGACACACAGTTGTATTTATCAATAGCACCTGATGACCCTGATTCTCTTGATTCACTAACACAATGTTTGACTTGTATTTCTGAATGGACGAATAGTAACTTTCTCAAGCTAAATAAAGAGAAAACTGAAATCTTAGTGATTGGCAATAATGGATACAATGAGGCTATTAGAAATAAACTGGATACAATAGGATTCAAAGTCAAGACGGAAGTAAAAAGCTTAGGGGTAACTGTTGACTGTAATCTGAATTTGAAATCACATATTAATCAGATCACTAGGACAGCATTTTTTCACTTAAGAAACATAGCAAAAGTTAGACCTCTTATATCATTGAAAGATGCTGAGAAATTAGTTCATGCGTTTCTTTTCAGTCGACTAGATTACTGTAACGCACTCCTCTCAGGAATACCCAAAAAAGACATAAATCGTTTGCAACTAGTGCAGAATGCAGCTGCTAGAATCCTAACCAGGAAAAGAAAATCCGAGCACATTTCTCCAGTTTTGATGTCACTACACTGGTTACCTGTGTCATTCAGGCTTGACTTTAAAATTCTGCTTATGGTTTATAAAGCTTTAAATAATCTCGCCCCATCTTATATATCGGAATGTCTAACATCTTATATTCCAAATCGTAACCTCAGATCCTCAAATGAGTGTCTCCTTAGAATTCCAAGAACAAAACTTAAAAGAAGTGGTGAGGCGACCTTCTGCTGTTATGCACCTAAAATCTGGAATAGCCTGCCAATAGGAATTCGCCAGGCTAATACAGTGGAGCATTTCAAAACACTGCTGAAAACACATTATTTTAACATGGCCTTCTCATAACTTCACTGTAATTTAATCCTGATACTCTGTATATCCAGTTCATTATAATAACTATTCATGGTGGCTCTAAAATCTGTACTAACCCCTACTCTCTCTTCTGTTTCCTTTTCCGGTGTCCTTTTGGTGGTGGCGCATCTACTCAAAGCACCGAGATGTTCCAACAGTGATGGATTAAAAGCCAGAAGTCTGCATGACCATTATCATCAAGTCCTTCTGTGAGAACCCTAACTACAAAGAGGACTATTTCATTTATGTTAGGTAGAATGCCCAGAGGGGACTGGGTGGTCTCGTGGCCTGGAACCCCTACAAATTTTATTTTTTTCTCCAGCCATCTGGAGTTTTTTTTTTTGTTTTTTCTGTCCCCCCTGGCCATCGGACCTTACTCTTTTTCTATGTTAACTAATGTCTTATTTTAATTTCTTATTTTGTCTTTTATTTTTCTTTTCTTCATTATGTAAAGCACTTTGAGCTACTTTTTTGTATGAAAATGTGCTATATAAATAAATGCTGTTGTTGTTGAACATTTTTTTACTTAGGTACTTGCTATAATATAATTTGACCTATATTATTTACTAGCAAAATACCCGCGCTTCGCAGAGGAGAAGTAGTGTGTTAAAGAGGTTATGAAAAAGTAAGGGAAACATTTTAAAAATAATGTAACATGATTGTCAATGTAATTGTGTTGTCATTGTTATGAGTGTTGCTGTCATATATATACATATACATATACACATATATTATATACTAGCAAAATACCCGCGCTTCGCAGCGGAGAAGTAGTGTGTTTCCTATTTTAGTTCTGAATTACAGCATTGTGAGATTAATCTTTCTTCCCTGGAATTGTGTGCAGTAGTTTACCATCCACCAAGTACATAATTTGAAGCGCACAAATTGTTCATTGGATTGTGTTCGGGTTTTCCTGTGCAAATGGGTTTTTAATATGATTGGGACTAGTATTCTTGCCTTGATAAATTTTTAGTTTAAGGCATGTCTTGATGCTTTCAAACACATATGGTTCTGCCTGTCATAAATAGGAAAATATTCAACCTTTCAATTCTATCTAATTTTAGAGAAAATGGTACTTATCCAATTACAGATAGTTCCCCCCAAATATGGCATCTATCAAATATTTCTGGTTTTATGAAAAAAAAAATCCTAGCACTGTATATATATATATATATATATATATATATATATATTATATATATATATATATATGTGTATATATATATTATAAATAATAATTCATTACATTTATATATATATACACATATATATATATATATATATATATATATATATATATATATATATGCGTATATATATATATATAATATATATACACATATATTATACCCATCCATCCATCCATTTTCCAACCCGCTGAATCCGAATACAGGGTCACGGGGGTCTGCTGGAGCCAATCCCAGCCAACACAGGGCACAAGGCAGGAAACAATCCTGGGCAGGGTGCCAACCCACCGCAGCATATATTATATATACATATATATATATAATATATATACACATATATGTATAATATATATATACACGTATATATATATAATATATATATATACACACATATATATATAATATATATATACACACATATATATATAATATATATATATACACATATATATAATATATATATATACACATATATATATAATATATATATATATATACACATATATATATAATATATATATACACACACATATATATATATAATATATATATATATATACACACATATATATATATATACACAATATATATTTAATATATATATATACACATATATATATAATATATAATATATATATACACATATATATATATATATTTGCAAACTGTTTCTTCTTCATTGAGGTTTTCTCTTGGAGAGCTTTTTTCATTTCATTGAAAATTAAAGCAGCAGCTGCCAAATTATGTAGCTTTCTTATTAATTTTTCAACATTGTATAAAATAACTTTATAAAGTAACATAAAAGGTTTAAATACTGGTTATCCTTTTACACTAAAATATTACTAAAGAGATACAAAGAAAGTAAAATGCATATGTTCTTTTTCTTTAAGGAGATTAAATATTACTGAAGAAAGAAAAAAAAAAAACTAAAACAGCCAAATGGGGCTATGCATACAAACTTAAAAGGTTTAAATAAAACAGAAATATACACTTTTATTTTTACTTGCTTAACTTCTGGAGGGTGTATCCTGTAGCAAAGCCCTAAGTTTTTTCGTGAAAGCCCGTTTCAGTCAATAAGTCTTAAAAACAGGTGTAAAGATATTGACAATAAGCTACGCAAACCCACCAAGACATGGAATCGTTTAAATCAAGTATCATTACATCTTCCTTTCTTAAAGAGAAGTAAGGCAGTACTTATAAGCTTACACATATATATATATATATATATATATATATATATATATATATATATATATATATATATATAGACATATATACATATATATATCTATCTATATATATCTATATCTATATACGTATATCTATATATATCTATATCTATATATATATATATCTAAATCCTCGCGAAGTACTGCTTTTAAATTTTTATGAAGAAGAAAAGCTTTTTAAATTGAGGGAAAATATCCCAATAGCAATTTGTTAAGGATCTGTTTTTTTGTGAAGCAGCCTTAACACAGCTTTTCCGCTGTTTTATAAACGAACGCCATATAAGGTCTTCCTTTTTCCTTGCTTCGCCAAGGAAAGAGCCTTTTTATTAAATCCAAGGGTTCTTCGCTTTTTTTTTTTGTTTGTTTATTACGATTGTTATAGTTCTGTTTGTATACGACGTTGTCAGTTCAGCACTAAGGTTGTAATATGACCAAGCTGTGCAAGCTTACTGTTAAGAATGCAACGTATAGTTGTACATGAGAAAAGCAATCTTGCCTCAAATCAATGGCAAACTTTTGTAGGTCTATGAACTTAATTTAAAGTTTAGGTTTACACGGTGCTTTCTTTCCGAAGTACCTGCACTCATGAATATGTCTGTATGCATCAGTCGCTAAAATCCCCGCGCTTCGTACCGGCGAAGTACTGCTTTTAAATTTTTATTAAGAAGAAAAGAAAACCTTTTAAAATTGAGGGAAAATATAGCAATAACAGTTTGTTAAGGATCTGTTTTTTTGTGAAGCTGCGTTCACTCGAGTGATCACTTCGAGATGACTTGCTGGCTAACCATAAGCGTTACCTGGTAGGTAACCACCCATACAATCAGATTGTGAATCAGACTACGAATGCCGTGAATGTAATTACCCCGATCTACATGCTGTCAAATAAACGAACCACACGCTGTGGCGCAATTTTAGGGGCTTAGCCTCTAGCGCTGACGTCCGAGGTTCGATTCCTGTAAGGGAGTGAAGTGAGAGCTTCGCACCGGCGAAGTACTGCTTTTAAATTTTTATTAAGAAGAAAAGAAAACCTTTTTAAATTAAGTCTTAAAAAGAGCTGTAAAGATATTGACAATAAGCTACGCAAACCCACCAAGACATGCAATCGTTTAAATCAAAGCGCGAGTCGAAAAACAGCATCCCATAATATTAGTTAATGATTAACACATTTCTATATGTATTGTAAGCATACAATACAACTGATAATATGTTGCGCTTATTTATCTGGTGTACTGACATTTTTGCGCGTTTAACGGCTGAAATCTAACGTGGTTTGTGCCCTTCAGAATGAAAAGAGTTTGCATTTACCTTTTTAATAAAAGGCGAGCTTTTAAGCCTGAGAAATCACCCCGTAAATGCACACGTTTAATTGCACATGTCTTAATATGTATGCTTACACAGTATTAAAAGACACTCAACAAATACACAGTATTAAAAGACAGTCAACTATTAACGTCATTTACCTTCGTTCCCGCATTTGACTTGTGCTGTAAATCTCTTCCTCGTTTTCAGTTCACGTGATTACGTAGGAGGCGTAATACGTGATGACGCGATACGTGACTCCGCCTCCTCCATTAGAGTATATGGACAAAAAACAGGTTCCAGTTATGACCATTACACGTAGAATTTCGAAATGAAACCTGCCTAACTTTTGTAAGTAAGCAGTAAGGAATGAGCCTGCCAAATTTCAGCCTTCTACCTACACGGGAAGTTGGAGAATTAGTGATGAATGAGTCAGTCAAACAGGTTCCAGTTATGACCATTACGCGTAGAATTTCGAAATTAAACCTGCCTAACTTTTGTAAGTAAGCTGTAAGGAATGAGCCTGCCAAATTTCAGACTTCTACCTACACGGGAAGTTGGAGAATTAGTGATGGGTGAGTCAGTCAAACAGGTTCCAGTTATGACCATTACGCGTAGAATTTCGAAATAAAACCTGCCTAACTTTTGTAAGTAAGCTGTAAGGAATGAGCCTGCCAAATTTCAGCCTTCTACCTACACGGGAAGTTGGAGAATTAGTGATGAATGAGTCAGTCAAACAGGTTCCAGTTATGACCATTACGTGTAGAATTTCGAAATAAAACCTGCCTAACTTTTGTAAGTAAGCTGTAAGGAATGAGCCTGCCAAATTTCAGACTTCTACCTACACGGGAAGTTGGAGAATTAGTGATGAGTGAGTCAGTCAAACAGGTTCCAGTTATGACCATTACGCGTAGAATTTCGAAATAAAACCTGCCTAACTTTTGTAAGTAAGCTGTAAGGAATGAGCCTGCCAAATTTCAGACTTCTACCTACACGGGAAGTTGGAGAATTAGTGATGAGTGAGTGAGTCAGTCAGTCAGTCAGTCAGTCAGTGAGTCAGTGAGGGCTTTGCCTTTTATTAGTATAGATATATATATATATACACATATACTGTATTATATATATATATACACATATTTTATATATATATATATATACAGTAATCCCTCCTCCATCGCGGGGGTTGCGTTCCAGAGCCACCCGCGAAATAGGAAAATCCGCGAAGTAGAAACCATATGTTTATATGGTTATTTTTAGAATGTCATGCTTGGGTCACAGATTTGCGCAGAAACACAGGAGGTTGTAGAGAGACAGGAACGTTATTCAAACACTGCAAACAAACATTTGTCTCTTTTTCAAAAGTTTAAACTGTGCTCCATGACAAGACAGAGATGACAGTTCTGTCTCACAATTAAAAGAATGCAAACATATCTTCCTTTTCAAAGGAGTGCAAAGCAAGCAGTCAAAAAAAAAATCAATAGGGCTTTTTGGCTTTTAAGTATGCGAAGCACCGCCGGTACAAAGCTGTTGAAGGCGGCAGCTCGCACCCCCTCTGTCAGGAGCAGGAAGAGAGAGGAAGAGAGAGAGAGAGAGAGAGAGAGATAGAGCGAGATAGAGAGACAGATAAAAAAAATCAATACGTGCCCTTTGAGCTTTTAAGTATGCGAAGCTCCGTGCAGCATGTCCTTTCAGGAAGCAGCTGCACACAGCCCCCCTGCTCACACCCCCCTACGTCAGCGCAACAGAGAGAGAGAGAGAAAGTAAGCTGGATAGCTTCTCAGCCATCTGCCAATAGCGTCCCTTGTATGAAATCAACTGGGCAAACCAACTGAGGAAGCATGCACCAGAAATTAAAAGACCTATTGTCCGCAGAAACCCGCGAAGCAGCGAAAAATCCGCGATATATATTTAAATATGCTTACATATAAAATCCGCGATGGATTGAAGCCGCGAAAGGCGAAGCGCGATATAGCGAGGGATCACTGTAT